>NC_135960.1:0-230000 GCF_053455715.1 Rhinoraja longicauda | reverse complement strand
ACAGCTCCCCACCCCCCAGACAGCTCTCCCCACCCCCCCCCCGACAGCTGCCCCCACCCCCCCCAGGACAGCTACCCCCACCCCCCCCAGGACAGCTCCCCCCTCCCCCCCAGACAACTCCCCCCCACCCCCCCAGACAGCTCCCCCCCACCCCCCCCAGACAGCTCCCCCCACCCCCCCCAGACACCTCCCCCCCCCCCAGACAGCTCCCCCCACCCCCCCCAGACAGCTCCCCCCCACCCCCCCCGACAGCTCCCTCACCCCCCCAGACAGCTCCCCCCACCCCCCTCGACAGCTCCCTCACCCCCCCGACAGCTTCCCCACCCCCCCAGACAGCTCCCCCCACCCCCCCGACAGCTCCCCCCACCCCCTGACAGCTCCCTCACCCCCCCCAGACAGCTCCCCCCACCCCCCTCGACAGCTCCCTCACCCCCAGACAGCTTCCCCCACCCCCCCAGACAGCTCCCCCCACCCCCTGACAGCTCCCTCACCCCCCCCAGACAGCTCCCCCCACCCCCCCTCGACAGCTCCCTCACCCCCCCAGACAGCTCCCCCACCCCCCAGACTGCTCCCCCCACCCCCTCGACAGCTTCCCCCACCCCCCCAGACAGCTCCCCCACCCCCCCAGACAGCTCCCCCACCCCCCCCCAGAGCTCCCCCCACCCCCTCGACAGCTTCCCCCACCCCCCCAGACAGCTCCCCCACCCCCCCCAGACAGCTCCCCCCACCCCCCTCGACAGCTCCCTCACCCCCCCCAGACAGCTCCCCCCACCCCCCTCGACAGCTCCTCACCCCCCAGACAGCTTCCCCCACCCCCCCAGACAGCTCCCCCCACCCCCCAGACAGTTCCCCCCACCCCCCAGACAGCTCCCCCCACCCCCTCGACAGCTTCCCCCACCCCCCCAGACAGCTCCCCCCACCCCCCCGACAGCTCCCCCCACCCCCCAGACAGCTCCCCCCACCCCCAGACAGCTCCCCCCACCCCCCAGACAGCTCCCCCACCCCCCAGACAGCTCCCCCCACCCCCCAGACAGCTCCCCCCCACCCCCCAGACAGCTCCCCCCACCCCAGGACAGCTGCTGCCTGTCTCGCTGAGTTACTCCAGCAATGTGTGTCTGGTGTAAACCAGCATCCTGGACTTCACCAACTTCCAGCCATACCCCTCCGAGCCCCTCTCTCCCCCCTGCACCCCTCCCCACCCGTACACGAGCCCCTCCCTACCCGTACACGAGCCCCTCTCTCTCCCGTACATGAGACCCCGTGTGTGTGTGTCTGTGTGTGTGGGTCTGTCTGTGTCTGCGTGTGTGTGTGTGTCTGTGTGTGTGTGTCTGTGTGTGTGTGTGTGTGTGTCTGTGTGTGTGTGTGTCTGTGTGTGTGGGTCTGTGTGTGTGTGGTCTGTCTGTGTGCGTGTGTGTGTGGGTCTGTCTGTGTCTGCGTGTGTGTGTGGGCGTGCTGTGCGCTACCTCTCTCTCTGCTTGTGTTCAGACCTGGAGCGGCAGAGTGTGGGTGTGTGTGTGTGTGGGTCTGAGTGTATCTGTGTGTGTGTGCGTGTGTGTGTCTGTGTGCGTGTGTGTGTCTGTGTGTGAGGGTCTGTGTGTGTGTGTGTCTGGGGGTGTCTGTGAGTCTGTGTGTGGGCGTGCTGTGTGGCAGAGTGCGTGTGGGTCTGTGTGTGTGGGCGTGTGTGTGGGTCTGTCTGTGTGCGTGTGTGTGTGGGCGTGCTGTGCTCTACCCCTCTCTCCCCTTGTGTTCCAGACCTGGAGCGGCAGTGTGTGGGTGTGTGTGTGTGTGTGTGTGTGTGGGTCTGTGTGTGTGCGTGTGGGTCTGTGTGTGTGCGTGTGGGTCTGTGTGTGTGCGTGTGGGTCTGTGTGTGTGTGTGTGGGTCTGTGTGTGTGTGTGTGTGTGTGTGGGCCTGTGTGTGTGTGTGTGTCTGGGTCTGTGTGTGTGGGTGTGTATGTGTGTGTGTGTGTGTGTGGGTCTGTGTGTGTGTGTCTGTGGGTCTGTGTGTGTGTGTGTGTGTGTGTGGGGTCTGTGTGTGTGGGTGTGTATGTGTGTGTGTGTGTGTGTGTGGGTCTGTGTGTGTGTGTGTGGGTGTCTGTGTGTGGGTGTGTATGTGTGGGTCTGTGTGTGTGTGTGTGGGTCTGTGTGTGTGTGTGTGTGTGTGTGTGTGTGGGTGTGTGTGTGTGTGGGTGTCTGTGTGTGGGTGTGTATGTGTGGGTCTGTGTGTGTGTGTGTGTGGGCCTGTGTGTGTGTGTGTCTGGGTCTCTGTGTGTGTGTGTGTGGGTCTGTGTGTGTGTGTGTGTGGGTGTGTCTGTGTGTGGGTGTCTGTGTGTGGGTGTGTATGTGTGGGTCTGTGTGTGTGTGTGTGGGTCTGTGTGTGTGTGTGTGGGTGTGTGTGTGTGTGTGTGTGTGTGTGTGTGTCTGTGTGTGTGTGTGTGTGTGTGGGGTGTGTGTGTGTGTGTGTGTGTGTCTGTGTGTGTGTGTGTGTGTGGGTGTGTGTGGGTCTGTGTGGGTGGGTGTGTGTGTGTGTGTGTGTGTGTGGGTCTGTGTGTGTGTGTGTGTGTGTGTGTCTGTGTGTGTGTGTGTGTGTGTGTGTGTGTCTGTGTGTGGGTGTGCTGTGCTCTACCCCTCTCTCTCCTTGTGTTCCAGACCTGGAGAGGCAGAGTGCACACAGTGAGCCTGAGGAGGCGTTTGCCAGGGACCTGGCTGAGTTTCCATCGGTGGATGATCTGAGTGGTGAGGGAGCCCGTCTCACGGCGTTGTCCCCCAGCTCGCGGCCCATCCTGGTGCTGTCGCTCCGGACACGGCCGTCTTCACCGACGCTCTCACCTCCCCCCTGCACTTTGTGAACTCGCACTTCAACGGGAGCCAGGCGAGGCGAGTCGAGCCGCCAACACTGGGGGCAGCACTGCAGGGCTTCAGTGAGGAGATGGTGGCTTCTACCCTTAGCACTGTGGTGTGTAACACCCTGACCTCCCTCCTCTCCGGCCACCTGACTGACAGCCGTACGCACAGCTCCGAGCTGCTGCCTGCACTGCCTGACCACAGCCCGCACCTCCACACAGCGGCCGTGGGGCTGGGACTGTCAGAGCCACCGCCACAGGAAGAGCTGGATGACTTTGAGCTGCTCGACCAGGGGGAGCTGGAGCAGATGGACACAGAGCTGGGGCTGGACGAGGGAGCCGAGACACCACCTCACCGGGCACTGAGGCCGGACCACAGGACCAGAGCTAGTGATACTGACCGCCCGCATTTGGTCAGAGCATGGCCGGAGACTAGCATGTATCCCCAGCCCCCCCCCCACTGTATGGCCCCAGCCCCCCCCACTGTATGGCCCCAGCCCCCCCACTGTATCCCCAGCCCCCCCACTGTATGGCCCCAGCCCCCCCCCCACTGTATGTCCCCAGCCCCCCCACTGTGTCCCCAGCCCCCCCACTGTATGGCCCCAGCCCCCACTGTATGTCCCCAGCCCCCCCCACTGTATGGCCCCAGCCCCCCCACTGTATGGCCCCAGCCCCCCACTGTATGGCCCCAGCCCCCCCCCCACTGTATGGCCCCAGCCCCCCCACTGTATCCCCAGCCCCCCCCCACTGTGTCCCCAGCCCCCCCACTGTGTCCCCAGCCCCCCCCCCCCCACTGTATGGCCCCAGCCCCCCCCACTGTATGTCCCCAGTCCCCCCCCACTGTGGCCCCCAGCCCCCCACTGTATGTCCCCAGTCCCCCACTGTGCGGCCCCGGCCCATAACTGTAGCTCCTCTCCTGCCCCCTGTGTGTGTGTGGGCCTGTCTCCGCACGTGACTCCGCTCCCCAGTGTCGTTGCCCCGCTCCCCAGTGTCGTTGCCCCGCTCCCCAGTGTCGTTGCCCCGCTCCCCAGTGTCGTTGCCCCGCTCCCCAGTGTCGTTGCCCCGCTCCCCAGTGTCGTTGCCCCGCTCCCCAGTGTCGTTGCCCCGCTCCCCAGTCATTGCCCGCTCCCCAGTGTCGTTGCCCCGCTCCCCAGTGTCGTTGCCCCGCTCCCCAGTGTCGTTGCCCCGCTCCCCAGTGTCGTTGCCCCGCTCCCCAGTGTCGGTGCCCCGCTCCCCAGTGTCCTTGCCCCGCTCCCCAGTGTCGATACTCCGCTCCCCAGTGTCGATACCCCGCTCCCCAGTGTCGTTGCCCCGCTCCCCAGTGTCGTTGCCCCGCTCCCCAGTGTCCTTGCCCCGCTCCCCAGTGTCCTTGCCCCGCTCCCCAGTGTCGTTGCCCCGCTCCCCAGTGTCGATACCCCGCTCCCCAGTGTCGTTGCCCCGCTCCCCAGTGTCGTTGCCCCGCTCCCCAGTGTCGTTGCCCCGCTCCCCATTGTCGTTGCCCCACTCCCCAGTGTTGCGGCCCCGTTCCCTGTGGGTGACACTGGCCCCCAGTCCCGTGTCGTGGTATCGGTCAGTGCGTCCGTTTGTCAGTGCATCCAATATCCCCCCCGTCTGTCTGCTTCCCCACCCCTCAGTGTCCCCTCACCCCCCCCCCCCCCCCCCCGTGTCCCAGCCCCCATCTCACGGCCTGGTCCCCCTCCACCCCACACTTGAGCTGTGAGGGACCAGACTGTCCAATGGGCCCGGTCCAAGCCTCGTCCCGACGGGGTGGCTGGGAGGTCGGGGTCTGAGGTAAACAGGCGGCCCTACAACCAAGGGGGACGGGTGGTCCCACAGCCTGAGAGGGGGGGCTGCTGCCTCTGGTCCCCGATCTCACTGCTCCTGCAGAAGACCTCGGCCCAGGGTCGGGAACAGAGCCACCGGCCAGCCTGGGACCAGGAACTGTGGGACCGGGATCGGGAACTGTGGGACCGGGATTGGGAACTCCAGCACACGTTCTGGGATCGGGAACTGTGGGACCGGGATCGGGAACTGTGGGACCGGGAACTGTGGGACCAGGATCGGGAACTGTGGGACCGGGATTGGGAACTCCAGCACAGGTTCTGGGATCGGGAACTGTAGGACTGGGATCGGGAACTGTGGGACCGGGAACTGTGGGACCAGGACCGGGAACTCCAGCACAGGTTCTGGGATCGGGAACTGTAGGACTGGGATCGGGAACTGTGGGACCGGGAACTGTGGGACCAGGACCGGGAACTCCAGCACAGGTTCTGGGATCGGCCGTTCTGGGCCTGGGAGAGCGATCAGTAATTCGGGAGCTCAGGCAGCGATCGAGAGTTCCGTGGACACGGTCGGATTAGGAATGCTGGGGCGTGGGATTGTAAACGGGAAGCCCGGATACTGGAACGTGGAGCCCTGGCTGGGAAAGATCCAGGGTAAACACAGAAAAAAGGTGCAGGAGGAGGCCACCTATATGCTTTCAAGAGTGAGCTAGATAGAGCTCTTAAAGATAGCGGAGTCAGGGTGTATGGGCAGAGGGCAGGAACTGATTGAGAATGATCAGCCATGATCACATTGAATGGCGGTGCTGGCTCGAAGGGCAGAATGGCCTCCTCCTGCACCTATTGTCATTCAGCCCTTCGAGCCAGCACCACCATTCAATGTGATCATGGCTGATCATTCTCAATCAGTACCCCATTCCTGCCTTCTCCCCGTATCCTTTGATCCCGTTAGCCCTAAGAGCTAAATCCATCTCTCGAAAACATCCAGTGAATCGGCCGCCACTGCCTCCTGCGGCAGAGAATCCCTCAGATTCACAACTCTCTGCGTGGAAACGTGTTTCCTCATCTGACGGGGGAGTAGGATGCTGCCTGTGGGGGGCAGGCCGGTCACTGCGGGGGGGGGGGGGGCAGGCGGTCACTGGGGGGGGCAGGCAGTCACGGGGGGGGGCAGGTGGTCACTGGGGGGGGGCAGGCGGTCACGGGGGGGGCAGGCAGTCACGGGGGGGAGCAGGCGGTCACTGGGGGGGGGGGCAGGTGGTCACTGGGGGGGGGGGCAGGCCGGTCACTGGGGGGGGGGCAGGCCGGTCACTGGGGGGGGCAGGCAGTCACGGGGGGGAGCAGGCGGTCACTGGGGGGGGCAGGCGGTCACTGGGGGGGGAAGCAGGCGGTCACTGGGGAAGCAGGCGGTCACTGGGGGGGGAGCAGGCGGTCACTGGGGGGGGGAGCAGGCGGTCACTGGGGGGGAGCAGGCGGTCACTGGGGGGGGAGCAGGCGGTCACTGGGGGGGGGAGCAGGCGGTCACTGGGGGGGGCAGGCGGTCACTGGGGGGGGCAGGCGGTCACTGGGGGGGGGGGAGCAGGCGGTCACTGGGGGGGGCAGGCGGTCACTGGGGGGGGGAGCAGGCGGTCACTGGGGGGGGGTAGGCAGTGCGCGTGAGCCTCGCTCTAGGACTGCCCTGGACACTGGTTGCAGGTTAATGGTTTTATTTAAATGTTCTTGTGAAATACTGTTTTCAGTGTAATATAAAATAATTATTTAATGTTTATTCATGTTTACATCCGAGAGAGGGATCAGTAAACAGCTGTTGTGCATTCTGTCCCCTTCCCCCCTCCCCATCTCTGTCCCCTTCCCCCCCTCCCCATCTCTCCCCTTCCCCCCCTCCCCATCTCTCTCCCCATCTCTGTCCCCTTCCCCCCTCCCCATCTCTGTCCCCTTCCCCCCCTCCCCATCTCTCTCCCCTTCCCCCCTCCCCATCTCTCTCCCCATCTCTGTCCCCTTCCCCCCTCCCCATCTCTGTCCCCTTCCCCCCCTCCCCATCTCTCTCCCCTTCCCCCCCTCCCCATCTCTCTCCCCATCTCTGTCCCCTTCCCCCCCTCCCCATCTCTGTCCCCATCTCTGTCCCCTTCCCCCCTCTCTCTCCTCTTCCCCCGTCTTCCCATCTCCCTCTCCCCTTCCCTTCTCTCGCTCCCACTCCCTTGCCCGCCCCCTCTGGCTCCCACATCCCCCCCTCCCTTGTTCTCGGTGGACCGGGTGCATCAGACCCACTATAGGGGTGATGTTAGGTGGTCACTAAGGGGGAGATTCTTGGGAATGGTGCTGGCTGGGACAGTGAGGCCACTTTGTAATGAGTGGGAGCTAGGTCCTTGGACATAGTTCACCGTACAACCCGGTTATTAAATTAAACATATTTATTGATCTAATCAGCTAGGCAGTACAGATAAACAAGCCTTCCCATCTCGCCACCTGCTTGTAACTGGACATAATCTGCTGTCAATATACAAGCATTTTTCTACTTAAATGTAGTAAAGAATGTGTTTGTGAACAAATCACACGGCTCAGCATTTCCTTTCTCAAACCTAAAGGGGACGTTATGTGAGTGGGGATTGTCAGCACTGTGGTCCGGTCCGATGTGGAGAAAATAGGCTGATGAGCAGAGAATTCAAGGAAGTCCTCCGAATGAGGAAGACCTAAAAGGAAACCATTCCCTTTGGTGGAAGTCAGTGCTGTCGGTCCGAAGTTTGACCGCTCCTCCTGCAACTACGTAGGTTTTCTCCGGATGCTCCCACATTCCAAAGGCATACAGGCCTGTAGGTTAATTGGCTTCTGTAAATTGTCATGTGTAGAATAACTGGTGTATGGGTCAGTATGGAATCGGTGGGCTGAAGGGCCTGTTTCCACACTCTAACTCTAAAATAAACTAAACCTTCCTATAGTACAATATTTCCAAGTGCAGTCTAACCAATGTGCACTGCAGATGTTGGTTGAAACCGAAGATGGACACAAAAAGCTGGAGTAACTCAGCCGGGACAGGCAGCTTCTCTGGAGAAGGAATGGGTGACCCTTCTTCAGTCTGAAAGGTCACCCATTCCTTCTCTCCAGATGCTCCTGTCCCGCTGAGTTACTCCAGCACTTTGTGCCTATCTTGGGTGTAAAGTAGTATCTGCAGTTCCTTCCTACATGTGACATTAAGTGCCCACACCACTAATTTTTGTGTCCTACATATTTCCCAATCACCATATAAACGGCTCCAATCTGAAAAGCAATCCTCCACTTCAAACCACCCATCCAATTATCCAACTCAAACTGGATTCTAAATTTGTGGAGCGGCCGGCCATGCAGTATCTTGTCAAAAGCCCAACTAACGTCATTGACTATGTCTACTGCCCTGCTCTGTCACCTCAAATAACTCACTTATGCATTATAATTTCCCATGCACAACTGCATGCTGACTATCCCAATCAATCCTCCCCTTTCCAAATGCAAGTAAATCTATTCCATTCCAGTAACTTTCCCAGCATTGATTTAAGACCCACGAGCCTGTGGTCTCCTGCCTTGATCTTGTAGCACTTCTTAAAGGCACCTCAGCCATCCTCCAGTCCTAGCCCCTTGGCTAATTAATAGTCATTGAGCTTCATTCCAACATGTCCGTGTTTAATGGGCTCTTGAAGGGCCAATATCCTTCCAAACCGTTCCAATCTAGGTACATATCCTGGTGTCTTAACTGTTGCAATTGTATCCAGCTTTAATCACTTCCACCCAAAATAATTGATATAAATAACAAGAAATGATGGACCCAGCATCACTCCATGATCCAGAAATGTTCTCGACCTGTCTGGCCCCAGGGATTTATTCATCTTTATGGATGATGTAGAAAGTGGAGAAAGAGACACCACGCGGCCAAATACAAATGAGAAGAATATCTGCAATGAACAAATTCAAAACTCAAGCACTTTTGAGGATATCACTGAACTCCCCCTTGCAGTTGTGCTGCCCACCACCCTACCTGCTGTGCTGCTCATGTTACACGCTGTGCGTACATGTCTATGTTACATGCTGTGCGTACATGTCTGTTACATGCTGTGCGTATGTCTGTTCCATGCTGTGCGTACATGTCTATGTTACATGCTCCTCGTACCAACATCCTCTCCCCCCCACATCCAAACACCTCCAACCACGAGCAAATTTCCCGCAAGAACTTTCGTTTCATTCCAGTTGAGAGGTGACCGGTGGAAAAGGTTGTTGCTACGTTCCCGAATCTTTTCCCTAAGCTGCCTGACCCGAGGGCTTCCAGTAGTTTCCAGTCAACTTCTGCAATGCTTGGATTTCTGTGAGAAGGAAATAGTGCATTGGGAACAGTTCCCTGGCTTGGTATTACGTCCTTCCCCAAACCGGGTCTGGGTGAGCACATCACCTTCTCTTGCATGAAGGTCAGGGTGAGGGCTGACCACAAGCACCAGAGGGCAATCTCCAGTCACTCTGGACAGTCTCCTCCACACAAGCAAGGCATGCCAGGGGCCTGCTCTCCCCATTACAACCATTGTTCAGTTTTGTGTCTCGATGGCAAATGAAAAGCCGGAGATGGTTGTCGTTTTGTTAAACTTTAATTAGCTGCTTTGATGACGTACACATGAGATATTCCCAGTCGGCGTTCACTGATCCTTTAACTCCCGGAGGCGGCGGATGGCTGACTTCACAGTGACAGCTGAGGTGGTGCTGGGAAGGGAAAGACAAGACCATTAGAGAGAGGCAGACACCATCGTTCCCCCAGCCAGGCCCCACCCTGAACATTCAGTGCAAATGGTCACAGACATGCTGGGCAGAGGCCCATCTCCTCCTGTGGCCGATTGCCAGCACACCAAAGTACTTCTCAACCACCAGTATGCGTTAAGGTTCTTTATTCCATAGAAAAATAGGTGCAGGAGTAGACCATTCGGCCCTTCGAGCCAGCACCGCCATTCAATATGATCATGGCTGATGATCCACAATCAGTACCCCGCTCCTGCTTTCTCCCCATATCCCTTGATTCCGCTAAAAAGAGCTATATCTAACTCTCTCTTGAAAACATCTAGTGAATTGGCCTCCACTGCCTTCTGTGGCAGAGAATTCCACAAATTCACAACTGTCTGGATGAAGACATTTTTCCACGTCTCAGTCCTAAATGGCTGACCCCTTATTCTTAAACTGTGACCCCTGGTTCTGAACTCCCTCAACATCGGGAACATCTTTCCTGCATCTGGCCTGTCCAATCCTTTTAAGAATTTTATACGTCTCTAAAAGATCCCCTCTCATCCTTCTAAATTCCAGTGAACACAAGCCCAGTTTACCCATTCTTTCTCCCCATATCTTTTGGATTCATTCTTTCATGTCAGTCCTGTCATCCCGGGAATTAACCTGGTGAACGAGATCTGCACTCCCACAATAGCAATAATTCCTCAAATTAGGAGACCAAAATTGCACACAATACTCCAGGTGCGGTCTCACCTACAACTGCCTTGTTCCTAAATTCAAATCCTCTTGCAATGAAGGCCAACGTGCCATTAGCCTTCTTCACTGCCTGCGGTACCTGCATGCTTACTTTCAGTGGCTGATGTACAAGCGCACTCAGGTCTCGTTGCACCTCCCCTTTTCCTAATCTGACACCATTCAGATAATTCAGTCCGACTACATTCTATCTCTGTCCCGCCCATTCCTGACATCAGTCTAAAGAGGGGTCACGGAGGTGGCAGCAGAATCACGTACAATTATGTGCCAGGGGGATTTTCACTGGCATGAATTAGGGATAGGCATGGTTCTAATGCAGGAAAACTAGCTTAGCACAGCTGGTAAAAAGGCTGGCATGGACACTGTGGGCCGAAGGTCCAGTTTCTGAGGGTACGACCCCATCTACCCAACCTACTCCCCTTAATTTTATATCCCCCCCCCCCCCCCACCAAGGTCTGAGATAAGCAAACCCTGCCCGTCTGATCTCTCCTCATCCCTGGCATCTCCCGGTGTACAGGTCCTACCAGCTGCAGTGACCACATTGCCTTTGTGCTGTTCCCCGCACTGCACAGCTGGAGTGGTGCTCGGACTCAACTACTTTGGGTCACTGAGTCCATACATTATCAACCCCCCTTTACACTAATTCCACACGGAACTGTTGGCACATTTCACCTACACACATTGGACAATTTATAGCCATTTAAGCTCCAATCTGCACATCTTTGGAAGTGACAGGAAACCAGAGCACCTCCACATAGAAGCCCCTTATCCCAGCAATAAATCTAGGAAATCCACGTGCATCTAATTCCAATGTTAGCACGGTGGTGCGCACCTACCCCGAGCCCGACACTGTCAAAGCCAGCAGCCCAGGGAGGGCCGAATGGCCTCCTCCTGCACCTCTTGTCTATTGGCAGAGTACTTACTACAGGGTGAGAGTCTGCATGGGGGCAAAGGCCAGAGGTAGACAGCAGGCTTTAGAGGCACAGCATGGAAACAGGCCATTCAGCCCACCGAGTCACACTGTCCAGTGATCGGTAGTACACTCGTACTACCCTACACAACATTAGTGTTATGGGAGAAGGCAGTGGGAAGAGTGAGGAGCCTACTGCCAGCTGAGGCTCTGCTACGGCCCAGTGCCCAACGCTAAATACATCAAGGACAATTCTCTTTTAAAAAATATATCTGAATAATTCAGACGGGCATGCCAGATAAAACGCCAAAAAATGTCAGATTATCTAAAATTTTAAAGTGAGATGGGCAAGTGAAATGCAAGAAAAGACAGGCAGGTGACTAGCAGATTAAGGGATAACGCAGGCCACTGACAACTGTAAAACCAGAGCAGACACCAGAGATGTTGGCATTTTCAGAGGAATAGAGTACAAAGGCAGGTATCACAAAATGCTGGAGTAACTCAGCAGGTCAGGTAGCATCTCAGGAGAGAAGGAAAGGGTGACGTTTCGGGTCGAGACCTTTCTTCAGACTGAAGAAGGGTCTCAACCCAAAACGTCACCCATTCCTTCTCTCCTGAGATGCTGCCTGACCTGCTGAGTTACTCCAGCATTTTGTGATGCCTTCGATTTGTACCAGCATCTGCAGTTATTTTCCTAGAGTACAAAGGCAGGTAAATGACACTACACTGCTCAGCCACAACTGGTGTACTGGACCCCAGTGCTGCTTCACTGACTCCAAAGGCAGTGAGATCCCAGGGGACATGAGGAAGATTTCCTGGGACAACTCTAGGAATGAGGCATTTTAGCTGCTGGGTCAGACTGGAGTCTAGAAACGGAAAATAGGTGCAGGAGGACATTCGGCCCTTCAAGCCAGCACCGCCATTCATTGTGATCATGGCTGATCATCCACAATCAGTAACCTGTTCCTGCTTTTTCCCCATATCCCATGATTCCGTTAGCCCTAAGAGCTAAATCTAGCTCGCTCTTGAAAACATCCAGTGAATTGGCCTCCACTGCCTTCTGTGGCAGAGAATTCCACAGATTCACAACTCTGGGTAAAGACGTTTTTCCTCATCTCAGTCCCAAATGGCCTCTCCTTTATTCTTAAACTGTGACCCCTTGTTCTGGACTCCCCCAACATTGGGAACACGTGTCCAACCCCTTAATAATCTTATACGTTTCGATAAGATCCCCTCTCATCCTTCTAAATTCCAGTGTATACAAGCCTAGTCACTCCAGTCTTTCCACATATGACAGTCCCGCCATTCCGGGAATTAACCTAGTAAACCTACGCTGCACGCCCTCAATAGCAAGAATATCCTTCCTCAAATTTGGAGACCAAAACTGCACACAGTACTCCAGGTGCAGTCTCACTAGGGCCCTAGTACAACTGCAGAAGGTCCATGCCAACCAAGATGCCATTATGCACACCCCCGTCAGAGCGAGTAAAGATCACAATTTGTGAACAGATTAGAAGTAAAAGGTACATGTGGGACTTTTAAACCATTTATATTACACAAAGCAGCACAGAAACAGGCCCTTTGAGCCGGACACGATGCTAAATAGGATTGATCCCGTCTGCCCGCACGCACGCGATCCATATCCCTGTTTTGGATCCTTGTGGATGTGTGTGGGTGAGACATGAACAGTGTACACCCCCCGTATACACTCTCCACCACTTACTTGTAGACCCAGGCTCCCCCGGCCACAGTCTTCATGCAGGATCCACAATGCCAAATACCCACAGCTCGCCTCTTCATCTTGGTCTGTCAGGGAGACAAGAATCACCTTCAGTGAGAATGACTGGCATAACTTGCACAACTGGTGTGCTGAACAACCGGCAGCTCCAGCACCTTCCACAGAAACAAGGAAGACCTGTGTACACGGCATAACCCACAGAAACCAGGACCCGGCTACACCGCACAACCCAGAGACCAAACCCCCACCCTCCCACCCAAGCTTCAGCATCTTCCACAAACCAGGAGAGGACCCGTGTAGACAATAGACAATAGGTGCAGGAGTAGGCCATTCAGCCCTTCGAGCCAGCACCGCCATTCAATGCGATCATGGCTGATCACTCTCAATCAGTACCCCGTTCCTGCCTTCTCCCCATACCCCCTCACTCCGCTATCCTTAAGAGCTCTATCCAGCTCTCTCTTGAAAGCATCCAACGAACTGGTTTGTGTGGAGTGCCGTGTACACGGGTCCTCTCCTGGTTTGTGTGGATTGCCATGTACACGGGTCCTGGTTTGTGTGGATAGTGCCGTGTACCCGGGTGTACACGGCACTATCCACGGAAACCAGGACCCGTGTACACGGCACTATCCACAGAAACCAGGACCCGTGTACATGGCAATCCACACAAACCAGGAGAGGACCCGTGTACACGGCACTATCCACGGAAACCAGGACCCGTGTACACGGCACTATCCACACAAACCAGGACCCATGTACATGGCAATCCACACAAACCAGGAGAGGACCCGTGTACACGGCACTATCCACACAAACCAGGACCCGGGTACACGGCACTATCCACACAAACCAGGACCCATGTAGATTTTTTAGATTTAGAGATAGAGCGCAGAAACAGGCCCTTCCGCCCTCCGGGTCCAACGATCCCCGCACATTAACACTATCCTCCACACACTAGGGACAATTTTTACATTTGCCCAGCCAATTAACCTACAAACCTGCACGTGTGTACGGGTCCTGGTTTCTGTGGGTTGTGCCGTGTACACGGTTCGGCAGCACGGTGGCGCAGCGGTAGAGTTGCTGCCTTACAGCGAATGCAGCGCCGGAGACCCGGGTTCCATCCCAACTACGGGCGCCGTCTATACGGAGTTTGTACGTTCTCCCCGTGACCTGCGTGGGTTTTCTCTGAGATCTTCGGTTTCCTCCCACACTCCAAAGACGTACAGGTATGTATGTAGGTTAATTGACTGGGTAAATGTAAAAATTGTCCCTAGTGTGTATAGGATAGTGTTAGTGTGCGGGGATCGCTGGGCGGCGCGGACTCGGTGGGCCGAAGGGCCTGTTTCCGCGCTGTATCTCTAAAAAAAAATCTGAAGGGTCTCGAACCGAAACATCACCCATTCTTTCTCTCCAGAGATGCTGCCTGACCTGCTGAGTTACTCCAGCTTTTTGTATCTACCTTCGATTTTAACCAACATCTGCAGTTGTTTTCCAACACGACACTATCCACAGAAACCAGGACCTGTGTACACGGCACAATCCACGGTCCAAACCCTTACCCTCCCACCCAAGCTCCAGTCAGAAAACCGTTGGCTTTTATCACAGAACCGGGGGTACAGTTTTACAAAGGGTCACCCAGAGATTCAAGTGTTTTGGAACTAGAGCAGCCGAAGCAAACAGATCCTCGGTGACCAAGGACAGATGCAGCAGAGACGGACACAAAATGCTGGACAAGCATTTGCAGCAGGACAAACAACAACTCTGGATGGAAGGGTCTCAACCCCTCATCTCAAGGGTCCTCAACCCAAAACATCACCCACTCCTATCCAGGTGGATCCAATGGATGAACCACTCTTGTATTCACTGGAATTTAGATGGATGAGAGGGGATCTTATACAAACATATAATTCTTAAGGGATTGGACAGGCTAGATGCAGGAAAAATGTTCCCGATGTTAGGGGAGTCCAGAACCAGGTGTCGTAGTTTAAGAATAAGGGGTCGGCCATTTAGGACTGATGAGGAAAAACTTTTTCACAGAGTTGTGAATCTGTGGAATTCTCTGCCATAGAAGGCAGTGGAGGCCAATACACCGGATGTTTTCAAGAGAGTGTTAGATTTGGCTCTTAGTGCTAATGGAATCAAAGGATATTGGGAGAAGGCAGGAACGGGGTGCTGATTTTGGATGATTAGCCATGATCATATTGCATGGCGGTGCTGGCTCCAAGGGCCGGCACCTATTTTCCTGTTTCTATGAATGGATCTGGTAAACACCAGGTAGGATATTTGGCACAAGGCTGCATGTGGCCTCAGGAGCTGCACCCATTCCATGTATTCCAGGGTTACTCACCTTCCCACAGAAGGAGCAGGTATACTTGGCGTGCTGACTGATCTCGATTTTCTTCACCATTTTACGGAGTGATGCTCCATATCTTGTGCCGTACTTGCCCACAATCCCCACTTTCTTCGTGCGTTTCGCCTGTCATAGATCAGCCATCAGTCAGACCCTGTCTCCCCCTCCCCAGATATCCCCCCCCCCCCCCACTGGACTGGGACCCCGTTACCCTCACCCCCTACCTACCCCACCCCGTTACCCTCACCCCCTACCTACCCCACCCCGTTACCCTCACCCCCTACCTACCCCACCCCGTTACCCTCACCCCCTACCTACCCCACCCCGTTACCCTCACCCCCTACCTACCCCACCCCGTTACCCTCACCCCCTACCTACCCCACCCCGTTACCCTCACCCCCTACCTACCCCACCCCGTTACCCTCACCCCCTACCTACCCCACCCCGTTACCCTCACCCCCTACCTACCCCACCCCGTTACCCTCACCCCGTTACCCTCACCCCCTACCTACCCCACCCCGTTACCCTCACCCCCTACCTACCCCACCCCGTTACCCTCACCCCCTACCTACCCCACCCCGTTACCCTCACCCCCTGTTACCCCCCTCCCCCTACCTACCCCACACCCTGTTACCCTCACCCCCTACCTACCCCACCCCCTGTTACCCTCACCCCCTACCTACCCCACCCCGTTACCCTCACCCCCTACCTACCCCACACCCTGTTACCCCCCTCCCCACCCCCTGGACTGGGACCCCGACCCTCATCCCCCACTCTGTTCCCCCCCCCCCAAACTCTCCTCCCCGACTCGACCCCCCCCCCCCCAGACCCTTCTCCATCTCCCCTGATGACACCGACCCCTCCCCCCCCCCGGCCCAGTAACTGTTCCCCCGCCGCCTCGGTCCGCAGGCCCCGCTGGGATGGGCAGGGGAGGCGGTGCGACCGTGAGTGCAGAGCGGCGATGGGGTCGGATGGAGCTGGATGGGGTCGGACGACGAGGGTTGGGGCTGGATGGCGGCGGATGAGGGCGGATGGGGTCGGATGGGGCTGGATGGCGGCGGATGAGGGCGGATGGGGTCGGATGGGGCTGGATGGCGGCGGATGAGGGCGGATGGGGTCGGATGGGGCTGGATGGCGGCGGATGAGGGCGGATGGGGTCGGATGGGGCTGGATGGCGGCGGATGGGGGCCCGGGTCTCGGCGCCGCCGCTCACCATCGTCGCGGCTCCGGCAGAGAGGGCGGGGCGAGCCGCGCACGCGCAGTATCACACGATCGCGCATGCGCCGCCATCCTGCTGGATGTGACGTCAGTGATCGCCGCACGGCGTCGCGGTTGCTGGGCAACGGGACCGGAACCAGGAATTATCATATCATATCATATATATATACAGCCGGAAACAGGCCCTTTCGGCCCCCCAAGTCCGTGCCGCCCAGCGATCCCCGCACATTAACACTATCCTACACCCACTGGGGACATTTTTTACATTTACCCAGCCAATTAACCTACATACCCGTGACCTGTACGTCTTTGGAGTGTGGGAGGAAACCGAAGATCTCGGAGAAAACCCACGCAGGTCACGGGGAGAACGTACAAACTCCTTACAGACAGCACCCGTAGTCAGGATCGAACCTGAGTCTCCGGCGCTGCATTCGCTGTAAAGCAGCAACTCTACCGCTGCGCCACCGTGCCGCTGGGAGGCGGCGGGGCGCTCCCTCCCTCTTACCACCAAAGTGGATAACCTCACATTAAACTGCATCTGCCATGCATCCGCCCACTCACACAACCTGTCCAAGTCACCCTGCAACCTCATAGCATCTTCCTCACAGCTCAC
Source organism: Rhinoraja longicauda (assembly GCF_053455715.1). Classification (NCBI taxonomy): domain Eukaryota; kingdom Metazoa; phylum Chordata; class Chondrichthyes; order Rajiformes; family Arhynchobatidae; genus Rhinoraja; species Rhinoraja longicauda. Next base: position 213,072 of record NC_135960.1, on the reverse strand, counting down.
ACTACCACCCAGCTTTGTATCATCTGCAAATTTGCTAATGGTACTTTTATCCAAGTCATTAATGTATATTGTAAATAGCTGGGGTCCCAGCACCAAGCCTTGCGGTACCCCACTGGTCACTGCCTGCCATTCTGAAAGGGACCCATTTATCCCCACTCTTTGCTTTCTGTCTGTCAATCAATTTTCTATCCATGTCAGTACCCTACCCCCAATACCATGTGCTCTAATTTTGCCCACTAATCTCCTATGTGGAACCTTGTCAAAGGCTTTCTGAAAGTCGAGGTACACCACATCCACTGACTCTCCCCAGTCAATTTTCCTGGTTACAACCTCAAAGAATTCCAGAAGATTAGTCAAGCATGATTTCCCCTTCGTAAATCCATGCTGACTCGGAACAATCCTGTTACTACTATCCAAATGCTCCGCAATTTCGTCTTTTATAATTGACTCCAGCATCTTCCCCACCACTGATGTCAGACTAACTGTTCTATAATTTCCCGTTTTCTCTCTCCCTCCTTTCTTTAAAAAGTGGGACAACATTAGCTACCCTCCAATCCACAGGAACTGATCCTGAATCTATAGAACATTGGAAAATGATCACCAATGCGTCCACAATTTCTAGCGCCACCTCCTTAAGTACTCTGGGATGCAGACCATCAGGCCCTGGGGATTTATCAGCCTTCAGTCTACCCAACACCATTTCCTGCCTAATGTGGATTTCCTTCAGTTCCTCCGTCACCCTAGGATCTCTGCCCACTAGAACATCTGGGAGATTGCTTGTATCTTCCTTAGTGAAGACAGATCCAAAGTACTGGTTCAACTCGTCTGCCATTTCCTTGTTTCCCATAATAAATTCCCCCGCTTCTGTCTTCAAGGGACCCACATTTGCCTTGACTATTTTTTTCCTCTTTACATACCTAAAAAAGCTTTTACTATCCTCCTTTATATTATTGGCTAGTTTACCCTCGTACCTCATCTTTTCTCCCCATATTGCCTTCTTAGTCATCTTCTGTTGCTCTTTAAAAGAGTCCCAATCCTCTGGCTTCCCACTCTTCTTTGCTTTGTTGTACTTCTGCTCTTTTATTTTTATGCTGTCCTTGACTTCCCTTGTCAGCCACGGGTGTCTCTTACTCCCCTTGGAATCTTTCCTCCTCTTTGGGATAAATTGATCATGCAACTTCTGCATTATTCCCAGGAATACCTGCCATTGCTGTTCCACCGTCTTCCCTGCTAGGGCCTTCTTCCAGTCAATTCTGGCCAACTCCTGCCTCATGCCTCTATAATCCCCTTTGCTATACTGTAATACTGACACTTCCGATTTTCCCTTCTCCCTCTCAATTTGTAAAGTAAAACTTATCATATTGTGATCACTGCATCCTCATAGCTCTTTTACCTTGAGTCCCCTTATCAGATCAGGTTCATTACATAACACTAAATCCAGAATTGCCTTCTCCCTGGTAGGCTCCAGTACAAGCTGTTCTAAGAATCCATCTCGGAGACACTCCACAAACTCTCTTTCCTGGGGTCCATTACCAACCTGATTTTCCCAGTCTACCTGCATGTTGAAATCTCCCATTTGCCCCCCTCCAGTCTTCCGGCACCTCTTCTGTATTTAAGGACTCATCAGGACTCCCGCAATTTCCTCCCTAATATCCCACAATGTCCTTGGATGTATTTGATCAGGTCCTGGAGATTTGTCTACCTTCATACACCTTCAGCACCGCTTCGACCGCAACACTGACTGCTCTCAAGACACTTCCATTGACTGCCCCGAGTTCCTCCATCCTCTTTCTCCTCGGTAAATACAGAGGAGAAATACTCATTGAGGATTTTCTTCTGTGACTCCATATAGAGGTGCCTGCTCTGATTCCATGTAGACATGTCTACCCCCCCCCCACCCCATCAACACTGTACTTCAAATAAACGGAATCAACTTTGAGACAATTTGCCATGGTGTCCCTAATCAGTCCTCGCCTTTCCAAATGTCAGACACATGTTCCTTCAGAGCCCCTCCAGTTCCCTTCCCACCACTGATGCGAATCTCACGGGCCTATAGTCCCCTGACCTTGCAGCCCTTCTGAACAATTAGAACTTTCTGTTCTAATTAAAGGAGCATTTATTAGTCAGTCTTAAAACAAAGCATTAACTTCCACACTTTAAAAAAATAGTTTTATTATGAATGGAACCACATTGTACATAAAGCAATCCATTAATCAAGATTAATCAACAGGCTGCTTCTCAGCATTATTGGATTACTGTTTTAAAGGAGCAAAGATGTGGCTGGACTTTGTTCAGAGGCCTGGTGTAAACATCAGTCAGATCACCTCACTCAAGACAAATTTCCCAACTGAAGAGGGTCTCGACCTGAAGCGTCGCCCATTCCTTCTCTCCTGAGATGCTGCCTGTTCGGCTGGGTTCCTCCAGCATTTTGTGTCTACCTTCCCAACACAACTCTCTGCTCTCTGCTCAGTAGTTTATTTACAAATTGTGCAACCAGTAAAGGGTCAGTATGACCACGGGTCTGGACACGCACACACGCACGCACACACACCCATCGCAAGAATTTCTGTAATACAGGTCAAAGTCTTTTTCCAAACTACTGCATCATTTCCCCAAATATTCCTCAATCTTCCTCTTCTTGGTAGGAGTCTCAGGCTGCTCCGTGTGCTTGATGGTGCTGGGGCCAGAGTCCACACTGGCATCAGCAGCTTCCAGGAGTTGAGCTTCGTCACTGACCTCCTCAGAATCGCCCAGACCCAACTGGAAGAAGTCCAGTATTTGTGTTTGCTTCACACCCTGCAGGCAGACATGGTCCTGGTTAAAACCAAACTCTATCAGATCCACCTCCAGCAATAATCATAAGGGACGTTCATTTACATTTTGCTGGGAAGAATCAGATTGGCAAAGGAGATTGCAGAAAGTTTTCATGACAATGCTTGGAAGATGAGATTCTGGAGCTAACAGAGTTGTCCTGTCCTGTCTGTTCTGTTAATGACCTCAGCACAAAGATATCCCTTGGTTGCAGCACATGTAATGTGACTGAATTTGACATTGGAGTTGTGGACCTGGACCCCAAGATCTCTCTGTACATCAATGCTCCAAAGGGTCTCGCATTGACCTCCCCACCCCCCCCCACCCCCAAAGTGCAGCACCTCACACTTGTCCAGATTACACTCCATCTGCCATTTGTCTCGCCAGTGTCTGTAGCTGATCCATTTCCCACTGTACACCAAGTATACCTGCTCCTTCTGTCTGCAACTCCACAAATGTTTGTGTCCTCTGCAAACTTATTCATTAAAATACTCCATATTTTTGTCCAAAAGACAAGGTGTAAGAGGGTCTCAGCAGGTCAGGCTGCATCTATGGTGGGTATTAACAGACTATGTTTCGGGTTAGGACCCCACTTAAGAAAAGCTATATTTTTTGCAATGTTTTTGTCAGGTCATTAATATATATCAGCAGAGGTGTCGGCACAGATCCTGCTGAACACCACCAGTCACAAGCCTGAAGCCAGAATAAAACTCTTCATCACAACCCACTGTCCTCCACGAGTAAGCCAGCTCTGTGGATCCCAGACATCTGAAGCTTCTGCATCAACCCCACCAGATACCTCCTCAAATGTCCTCGTTAAGTTTATGTGCACAACATCCAGTCAATCGTATCAGATAATCATTAAGAGAAATGGCAAACAACCCATTTATTAGTTTCCTTTGATGTATTAACATGCTGGGGGGAACGGGGGAATCAGCGATGTTTCATACTGAGATGCCCAGATGTGTTTGAGCAAGTGGTGCAAGAAAGATTACTGTGGAAAGTGAAAGCTCCTGGGGTGGGAACTGCTGGCTAGTACGGACAGAAGATTAACTGTGTAATACAAAGTAGGTGGCACAATGTAACGTATAGTGCCAGAGGGATCGATGCTGGGATCACAACTCTCTATATTTGATATGAATGACCAGGGTGTTTTGATGACAATAATAAGTGTACAGAGACACATGGAGCCCATAAAGGGATGAAGACAGATAAAGTGAGTGGGCAGAGATTGGGTAAACGGAGCGTAATGTAGGAGGTCAACGCTCGGACAAGTTGGCATTGCGGCAGTTGGAGCTCAATAAAGGGGAGGCCATTTAAAACTGAGGTGAGAAAAAAAAAATTCACCCAGAGTTGTGAATCTGTGGAATTCTCTGCCACAGAGGCAGTGGAGGCCAATTCACTGGATGAATTTAAAAGAGAGTTAGATAGAGCTCTAGGGGCTAGTAGAATCAAGGGATATGGGGAGAAGGCAGGCACGGGTTACTGATTGTGGATGATCAGCCATGATCACAATGAATGGCGGTTCTGGCTCGAAGGGCCGAATGGCCTCCTCCTGCACCTATTTTTGTAATGTTTCAATGCCACGTAAAATGCAATAGTTCAGTTTACTTCATCTTTTTCTTTTGAAAGAAGTTACTTTTTGGATACAAACCTCCTAAGGCAGGTCAACATTATTGTGATGTAGAAAATGGCAGGTGTCCCAGCTATATTTACCTGGTGAAAATAACTTGTGGTTTCAAGGTCTGACAAGTTGCTTCCCGATAGTCCAGCTTGTCCAAGAATATTTAGCTTCTCCTGGACCATGGGCCTGTACACAGAGTGAAAGGGAAGGTTCAGAGTTGCCTTGGGAACAATATGATCTGACAGCCATTATAACATGTTATACTCTGCACAGAACCATGCCCCTTTACCTCCCCACCGATGGTGAGGTTTCTTTGAAATGTCTAATATTCTTGAATGAATGAACGAATACGTTTATTGGCCAAGTATGCATATACAAGGAATGTGCCTTGGTGCTCCGCTCACAAATGACAACACAAACATACAGTGAACAATTAAGAATAAAGCATAACCACATCAAAACAATAAGGATACAACATTACAGTCTAAACATGTGGGTGAAAATAAACCAGAGCAAAAAAGAGACTACAGACTTTGGTTATTGAGTAGAACTATCACTCGTGGAAAAAAGCTGTTTTTATGTCCGGCTGTGGCTGCTTTGTCTAATATTCTTCCTCTTTATATTGACTATAACTCCTCTGCACCCCCAGTCCCCATCCAACATCTCTACACAAAACGTTAACCAACTCTTTGCTGCCTGTCCCACTGAGATCCTGCACCATTTTGGAGATAGTGACCATAATTCTACGTTTCAAGGATGTTATGGAATAGAAACATAGAAAATAGGTGCAGGAGTAGGCCATTCGGCCCTTCGAGCCTGCACCGCCATTCAATATGATCATGGCTGATCATCCAGCTCAGTAACCTGTACCTGCCTTCTCTCCATACCCCCTGATCCCTTTAGCAAAAAGGGCCACATCTAACTCCCTCTTAAATATAGCCAATGAACTGGCCTCAACTACCTTCTGTGGCAGAGAATTCCACAGACTCACCACTCTCTGTGTGAAGAAATGTTTTCTCATCTCGGTCCTAAAAGACTTCCCCCTTATCCTTAAGCTGTGACCCCTGGTTCTGAACTCCCCCAACATCGGGAACAATGGTATGGTATGTTGGCATTCATAGCAAGAGGATTTGAGTTTAGGAGCAGGGAGGTTCTGCTGCAGTTGTACAGGGCCTTGGTGAGACCGCACCTGGAGTATTGTGTGCAGTTTTGGTCTCCTAACCTGAGGAAAGACGTTCTTGCCTTAGAGGGAGTACAGAGAATGTTCACCAGATTGATCCCTGGGATGGCGGGACTTTCATATGAGGAAAGACTGGATAGACTGGGCTTGTACTCGCTGGAATTTAGAAGACTGAGGGGGGATCTTATAGAAACATATAAAATTCTTAAGGCTTGGAGAGGCTAGTTGCGGGAAGATTGTTCCCGATGTTGGGGGAGTCCAGAACCAGGGGTCACAGCTTAAGGATAAGGGGGAAGTCTTTTAGGACCGAGATGAGAAAACATTTCTTCACACAGAGTGGTGAGTCTGTGGAATTCTCTGCCACAGAAGGTAGTTGAGGCCAGTTCATTGGCTATATTTAAGAGGGAGTTAGATGTGGCCCTTTTTGCTAAAGGGATCAGGGGGTATGGAGAGAAGGCAGGTACAGGCTACCGAGCTGGATGATCAGCCATGATCATATTGAATGGCGGTGCAGGCTCGAAGGGCCGAATGGCCTACTCCTGCACCTATTTTCTATGTTTCTATGTTTCTATGTAACAATCTTCCCGCATCTAGCCTCTCCAACCCCTTAAGAATTTTATATGTTTCTATAAGATCCCCCCTCAGTCTTCTAAATTCCAGCGAGTACAAGCCCAGTCTATCCAGTCTTTCCTCATATGAAAGTCCCGTCATCCCAGGGATCAATCTGGTGAACCTTCTCTGTACTCCCTCCAAGGCAAGAACGTCTTTCCTCAGGTTAGGAGACCAAAACTGCACACAATACTCCAGGTGCGGTCTCACCAAGGCCCTGTACAACTGCAGCAGAACCTCCCTGCTCCTAAACTCAAATCCTCTTGCTATGAATGTTATGTATTTGTTAGTCCGTATCCGGAACGAGCTGCCAGAGGAAGCTATAGAAGCAGATACAATTATGACTTTTAGACAGATCTATCGATATGAAGGGTTTAGAGGGATATGGGCCAAATGCTGTCAAATGGGACTAGCCCAGTACGGCTGGTCTGTTTCCACGCTGGGCAGCTAGCTGTATGACTCTGCATGAATGAAAGGCAAGATCAGTTTCCAAGGAACCCTGGTGATGAGGGCTGAACAGTTAAAGAAGGGAACAATAGCGAGGCGAGGTGTAGAGAATGTAAAAATACTGAGTCCCTTCAGCAGCAGAGAGAGCGTGGGTGGGAATATTTAAATACCTTAAAGACAAGATGGTAACCAGGGAAAGAGGAGCCAGAGGAAATGGGCAAGGTACTCAGATGGAGACGGAGGACGTGACTGGCCCATAAAGTAAAAGCCATTCTCATTCTTGGCCACCAAAGGCGTCTCTGCCCAGTGCACTCACCAGATGTAGTCATCAGCCGTGCCCTTGGCCACTAGGTAGTGGATGTCCACACAGTTAGTTTGGCCGATACGATGCACTCTGTCTTCAGCCTGAAAGAGGGTCTGAATCCAGGAACAAGAGAACAAAGTTGTCAGCCCCACACTCCTGTTAAGAGACGCAGTCCCCCGGTCCCAGTAACATCATGGACCCCCGGCCCCAGTAACATCATGGACCCCCGGCCCCAGTAACATCACAAACCCCCCGGCCCCAGTAACATCACAGACCCCCGGCCCCAGTAACATCATAGACCCCCGGCCCCAGTAACATCATAGACCCCCGGCCCCAGTAACATCATAGACCCTGGCCCCAGTAACATCATAGACCCCCGGCCCCAGTAACATCATAGACCCCCGGCCCCAGTAACATCATAGACCCTGGCCCCAGTAACATCATAGACCCTGGCCTCAGTAACATCATGGACCCCCGGCCCCAGTAACATCATAGACCCTGGCCCCAGTAACATCACAAACCCCCCCGCCCCAGTAACATCACAAACCCCCCGGCCCCAGTAACATCATAGACCCCCGGCCCCAGTAACATCATAGAGTCTGGCCCCAGCAACATCATGGACCCACGGCCCCAGTAACATCACAGACCCCCGGCCCCAGTAACATCATAGACCCACGGCCCCAGTAACAGCACAACCGAGGCGACAAGCAGGTTGTTTAATGACATTCACAGCGTTTACCGTCTCTGCCTCAACTCAGTGGCTCAGACCCTGTAAAGGGATGAGCCCACGGCAACAACGGCAGCCTGCTGTGTGAACGGCTCCACGCTGTGTGTGTCCACGCTGTGTGCACGGCTCCACGCTGTGTGCACGGCTCTACGGTGTGTGTGTGCACGGCTCCACGCTGTGTGTGTGCACGGCTCCACGCTGTGTGTGTGCACGGCTCCACGGTGTGTGTGTGCACGGCTCTACGGTGTGTGTGTGCACGGCTCCACGCTGTGTGTGTCCACGCTGTGTGTGTGCACGGCTCTACGCTGTGTGTGTGCACGCTGTGTGTGTGCACGGCTCTACGGTGTGTGTGTGCACGGCTCTACGGTGTGTGTGTGCACGGCTCTACGGTGTGTGTGTGCACGCTGTGTGTGTCCACGCTGTGTGTACGGCTCCACGCTGTGTGTGTGCACGGCTCCACGCTGTGTGTGTCCACGCTGTGTGTGTGCACGTGGAAGCTGATGACGACTTGCGGTAACACTTTCACTTACACCAGGGTTCCAGAAAAGCTCAGCAATGACAACCAGGTCAGCAGACGAGAGCGTGAGGCCCATGTTGGCCGCAGTGATGGAGAGCACGGCAACACAGCGTGTCGGAGAACACTGGAAGTGGTCACACAGGGACTGACGGTCAAATGAAGAAGTGGAGCCATCAATGCGGATAAATGCAACCCCCTGTGGATAAAGCAAAACGCCAGTAAAGCCTGGATTCATACCACTCTGTGCAAAGTACATTGATAGTGTCATCACGGACTGAACCATGAGTGGGAACAGCTGGAGCCATGGAGGGACAAAGGCCGAGGTGAGATGTCAGACCAAGGCCAGGCCCTGGGGGAGGAAGTGGCAGCAGGCCTGATGATTCCAATATAACAACCATAATTCAGTTCTTAATTTTGTCAATCTTCTAAACAGAGATTAGGTGACAATAGTGGTTAGGTAAATGCAGGAATCCATGAATGAATTGGTAAAAGACACTTCGAAAATAATAGAATGGGCAGAATCAACATGGACTGATGACATCGGCTGTGACCGGAACAGACGAACGTCTCACTAGTTCACGTGTTATGGTTGGATATTCATAAGTCTTCGATAAAGCACCATTAAATAAATTATTAACAACATGCATAATATTACATGTAATGTACTGGTGTGGATAGAAGACTGGTTATCAACAGAAGCCATTGATATAAACTGGAGTGTGTGACTGGTGGGAGCGAGAGAGAGCTCTGTACAGCGTCTGGGCCCAGCTGCTCACAACCTGCATCAATTATTGTTCTTTCTTAAAGGATTGTGGACACAAACCCTTTAATTTAATTAAAGTTATTTAATTTTAAAAAATGCAGAAGTAAATGTGTGCTCTCTAACCAAGAGTGACGGGGGGGTGCACATTCCCCTGATGGGCAGGGTGCTCAGTCCGCGATGGGAGAACTGCTCAATCTTTAAGCCAGGGTGTCACCATCTGGACGCACTGCGTTCCCAGCACAGCCCACACAGGATCCCAGCACAGCGCACTGCGTTCCCAGCACAGCCCACACTGCGTTCCCAGCACAGCGCACTGTGTTCCCAGCACAACCTGCACTGCGTTCACAGCACAGCCCGCACTGCGTTCCCAGCACTACCCGCACTGCGTTCCCAGCACAATCCGCACCGCATTCCCAGCGCAGCGCACCGCATGCCCAGCACAGCGCACTGCATTCCCAGCACAACCCGCACTGCATTCCCAGCACGACCCGCACTGCGTTCCCAGCACAACCCGCACTGCATTCCCAACACAGCGCACAGCGTTCCCAGCACAGCCCGCACTGCATTCCCAGCACAGCGCACTGCATTCCCAGCACAGCCCGCACTGAGTTCCCAGCACAGCGCACTGCGTTCCCAGCACAGCGCACTGCGTTCCCAGCACAGCCCGCACTGCGTTCCCAGCACAGCGCACTGCGTTCCCAGCACAGGCCGCACTGCGTTCCCAGCACAGCGATGGGAGACCTGCTCGATTTTTAAGCCAGCGTGTCACCATCTGGGCACACCCAGGGCGAGGCTGGTGGGAAACGTTGGTCAAAGCTTTCTCGAGTGGAAGGTCTGCGTTGCATTGAGGGGAAATGGAACTAACCAGATTGCTCTGTAAGAGATCTATCCAACTAGCCACATTGTGCCTGACCCCCCCAAATACTTTTCAAATTCCAGAATCAGAATCAGAATAACCTTTATTGTCATCTAAAATTCCGTCACCCACAGTCCAACAACAAGAGCAATAAAAATAAGCAATAACACACACAATCACAAACCAACACACAAAAAACAAAGAAACATCCATCACAGTGAGTCTCCTCCAGTCACCTCCTCACTGTGATGGAAGGCTAGAATGTATTTTCTCTTCCCCTGCCATCTTCTCCCGCGGTCAGGCTGTTGAAGTTGCCACGTTCCAGGCCGCGCCGGACGGTGAAAGGTCCGCGGCAGGCCGACCCAAGCCCCGCGACTCGGGGCGGGCGAAGACATTGCCGCTGCCGGAGCTCCCGATGTCGGCCCCCACCCAGGGCAAGGCCTGCGGGCTTCCGATGCCCATGCGGCCCGCGGCCGGAGCCTCCGAAGGCGAGTCACAGCCGTTCCCGCAGCACCACCACAGCCTCCGAAGGCAGCCAGCTCCGGAGCTGGTGGTCTCCACCTACCATCGGGCAGCACAGCGCACTGCATTCCCAGCACAACCCGCACTGCGTTCCCAGCACAGCGCATTGTGTTCCCAGCACAGCGCGCTGCGTTCACAGCACAGCGCACTGCGTTCACAGCACAGCGCACTGCGTTCCCAGCACAGAGCACTGCGTTCCCAGCAGAGCATTGCATTCCCAGCACGACCCACAATTTCCCAGCACAATGACCTCTCCCTCCCACGTCACTTTGCCACTGAGTTCCCAGTTCAACGCACTGCTTTCCCAGCACAACGCACACATTCCCAGCACAACCCGCACTGTGTTCCCAGCACAACCTGCACGTTCCCAGCACAAATAATGACCTGTCCCTCCCACGGTTCTTTGGCACTGCATTCCCAGCATAACCCGCACATTTTCAGCACAACGCACACATTCCCAGCACAACGCACACGTTCCCAGCACAACCCGCACTGCGTTTCCAGCACAGCGCACACGTTCACAGCACAACCCGCAATGCGTTCCCAGCACAGCGCACTGCTTAGAATGAGCCTCCACACTTTTATTTCTGCCGACCAACAATATAGGTAGGATAAGGGAAGAGGTCCTGAAAGGAGAATTTAGGGGGCTAGGAAGAGAGTTAAAACAAAGGACTTCCAAAGCAATAATCTCAGGCTTACTGCCTGTGCCACGCGATAGTGAGAATAGGAATGGAGTGAGGTGGAGGATAAATACGTGGCTGAGGGACTGGTGCAGGGAGCAGGGATTCAAGTTTCTGGATCATTGGGACCTCTTCTGGGGGAATATGACCTGTACAAAAAGGACGGGTTGCATCTGAACCTGAGGGGAACCAATATCCTGGCGGGGAGATTTGCTAAGGTAATTGCGGAGACTTTAAACTAGTACGGTTAGGGGGAGGGACTCAAACACAGATAGCTAATAGGTAGTGTGTAAGGCAGGAGGCAGAAAAGGGAAACACTCAGACCCAATATGTAGGAGAGAAAGAAGGGAAAATAAATAAACTGAGAATAAGAAATGATGGGTCCCTTAAATGTGTATATTTTAATGCTAGGAGCATTGTAAGAAAGGTGGATGAGCTTAGAGCCTGGATTGACATCTGGAAGTATGATGTTGTGGCGATCAGTGAAACATGGTTGCAGGAGGGTTGCGATTGGCAATGAAATATTCCAGGATTTCATTGTTTCAGATGTGATAGAATCGGAGGGGCAAGAGGTGGGGGTGTTGCATTGCTTGTCAGGGAGGATATCACAGCAGTGCTTTGGCAGGACAGACTAGAAGGCTCGATTAGGGAGGCTGTTTGGGTGGAACTCAGAAATGAGAAAGGTTTAGCAACACTTATAGGGGTGTATTATAGACCGCCAAATAGGGAACGAGAATTGGAAGAGCAAATATGTAAGGAGATAGCAGATATTAGTAGTAAGCACAGAGTAGTGATTGTGGGTGATTTCAATTTTCCGTACATAGACTGGGAATCACATTCTGTTAAAGGGCTGGATCGTTTGGAGTTTGTAAAATGTGTGCAGGATAGTTTTTTGCAGCAATACGTAGAGGTACCTACCAGAGAAGGGGCAGTGTTGGACCTCCTGTTGGGAAATGAGACGGGTCAGGTGACGGAGGTATGTGTTGAGGAGCACTTTGGGTCTAGTGATCATAATGCCATTAGTTTCAATATAATTATGGAGAAGGTCAAATCTGGACCAAGGGTTGAGATTTTGGATTGGAGAAAGGCTAATTTTGAGGAGATGAGAAAGGATTTAAAAGGAGTGAAATGGGACATTTTGTTTTATGAAAAGGATATAATAGAGAAATGGAGGATATTTAAAGGTGAAATTTTGAGAGTACAGAGTCTTTATGTCCCTGTTCGGTGGAAAGGAAAGAATAATAATTTGAAAGAGCCGTGGTTTTCCAGGGAAATTGGACACTTGGTTCGAAAAAAGAGGGAGATATACAATAAATATAAGCGGCAGGGAGTAAATGAGGTTCTTGAGGAATATAAAGAATGTAAAAGGAATCTTAAGAAGGAAATTAGAAAAGCGAAAAAAAGATATGAGGTTGCTTTGGCAAGTAATGTAAAAGTAAACCCCAAGGGGTTCTACAGATATGTCAATAGCAAAAGGATAGCGAGGGATAAAATTGGTCCATTAGAGAGTCAGAGTGGACAGCTATGTGCTGAGCCGGAAGAAATGGGGGAGATATTAAACAATTTCTTTTCTTTGGTATTCACCGAGGAGAAGGATATTGAATTATGTGAGGTAAGCGAAACAAGTAGAGTAGTGATGGAAATTATGAGGATTAAAGAAGAGGAGGTACGGACACTTTTGAAAAATATAAAAGTGGATAAGTCTCCAGGTCCTGATAGGATATTCCCTAGGACATTGAGGGAAGTTAGTGCAGAAATAGCAGGGGCTATGACGGAAATATTTCAAACGTCATTAGAAACGGGGATGGTGCCGGAAGATTGGCGCATTGCGCATGTTGTGCCTTTGTTTAAAAAAGGTTCTAAAAGTAAACCTAGCAATTATAGACTTGTTAGTTTGACGTCTGTGGTGGGAAAATTAATGGATAGATACTTAGGGACAATATATATAATTATATGGATAAACAAGGCCTGATTAGAAACAGTCAACATGGATTTGTGCCTGGAAGGTCATGTTTGACTAATCTTCTTGAATTTTTTGAAGAGGTTACCAGGGAAATTGATAAGGGCAAGGCTGTGGATGTTGTCTATATGGACTTTAGTAAGGCATTTGACAAGGTTCCACATGGTAGGTTGATTAAGAAGGTTAAATCGTTGGGTATTAATAGTGAGGTTGCAAGATGGATTCAACAATGGCTGAATGGGAGATACCAGAGGGTAATGGTTGACAACTGTATGTCAGGTTGGACGCCAGTGTCTAGTGGAGTACCCCAAGGATCTGTGTTGGGTCCACTGTTGTTTGTCATTTACATTAATGATCTGGATGATGGTGTGGCAAATTGGATTAGTAAATATGCAGATGATACTAAGATAGGTGGTGTAGTTAATAATGAAGTAGAGTTTCAAAGTCTACAGAGAGACTTGGGCCTTTTGGAAGGGTGGGCTGAAAGATGGCAGATGGAGTTTAATGCTGATAAGTGTGAGGTGCTGCATTTTGGTAGGACAAATCAAAATAGGACGTACAGGGTAAATGGTAGGGAATTGAGGAATGCAGTGGAACAGAGGGATCTGGGAATAACTGTGCATTGTTCCCTGAAGGTGGAATCTCATGTGGATAGGGTGGTGAAGAAGGCGTTTGGTATGCTTGCCTTTATAAATCAGAGCATCGAGTGTAGAAGTTGGGATGTAATGTTAAAATTGTACAGGGCATTGGTGAGGCCGAATCTGGAGTATGGTGTGCAGTTCTGGTCGCCAAATTATAGGAAGGATGTCGACAAAATGGAGAGGGTACAGAGGAGATTTACAAGAATGTTGCCTGGGTTTCAGCACTTAAGCTACAGAGAGAGGTTGAACAGGTTGGGTCTTTATTCTTTGGAGCGTAGAAGGTTGAGGGGGGACTTGATAGAGGTTTTTAAAATTTTAAGAGGGACGGACAGAGTTGACGTGGGTAGGCTTTTCCCCTTGAGAGTGGGGAAGATTCCAACAAGGGGACATAACTTTAGAATTGAGGGACAAAAGTTTAGGGGTAACATGAGGGGTAATTTATTTACTCAGAGGGTGGTGGCTGTATGGAATGGGCTTCCGGTGGAAGTGGTGGAGGCAGGCTCGATTTTATTATTTAAGAGTAAATTGGATAGGTATATGGATGAGAGGGGATTGGAGGGTTATGGTCTGAGAGCAGGTCGATGAGACTAGGTCAGAGAGAGTGGTCGGCGTGGACTGGTAGGGCCGAACGGGCCTGTTTCCGTCCTGTAGTTGTTATATGGTTATATGGTTACCTCAGATGTAGTCTCCAGTTAATAAACCTGCTGCCACCAGCAACTGTTTCTCATTGCCAATCTCTGAACATTTTCCCCTTGCATCTTCACAAATTGCTGACATTACCTTTTCTTCCAGAGCTGTACACAACGCATCCAGAACCACCCGGTGATGGCCGAACACCAGGAACTTCTCCCGCCCACTCTCGAGCAAATCCCACACGTATTCTCTGTAAAAGATTCATCCAATTATTCCGGTTTCATATCATATCATATACATACAGCCGGAAACAGGCCTTTTCGGCCCTCCAAGTCCGTGCCGCCCAGTGATCCCCGTACATTAACACTATCCTACACCCACTAGGGACAATTTTTACATTTACCCAGCCAATTAACCTACATACCTACATACCTGTACGTCTTTGGAGTGTGGGAGGAAACCGAAGATCTCGGAGTAAACCCACGCAGGTCACGGGGAGAACGTACAAACTCCTTACAGTGCAGCACCCGTAGTCAGGATCGAACCTGAGTCTCCGGCGCTGCATTCGCTGTAAAGCAGCAACTCTACCGCTGCGCTACCGTGTCACAGAGTGGACAGAACTGGACTCTCAGCCGGGCAGAAGAGGTTATCCGGGGGGGAAACCCGACTGGGGTAAGTTTTTAGGCCAAATGTGACGTTAGTTAGGAGATCAATACGAATGACCAGCTGACAGCTTGTTTGTGTGTGTGTTTTGTTACACTCGAGTTCATGTGAAACTAAGGCTCACCCATTTAAAACAAAATAGCTCCCGGACGGTTGCGTCTTTGGTAGAGGTAGATGAATACTTCACATACTTGCTTCTGATAGTCCCTGCTTTCCCTCTCTATCCCCTCCCCCTTCCCAGTTCTCCCACTAGTCTTCCTGTCTCCGACTACATTCTATCTTTGTCCCTCCCCTGACATCAGTCTGAAGAAGGGTCTCGACCAGAAACGTCACCCATTCCTTCTCTCCCGAGATGCTGCCTGACCTGCTGAGTTACTCCAGCATTTTGTGAATAAATCGATTTGTACCAGCATCTGCAGTTATTTTCTTATACTGGATGGAAAGGCAGACATGGTTACAATCGATGACCTTATAAAATGGTTGAAAGTTCAAGGGACTACCCCAGCTCACAAGAGAGAGGACCTCAGTAAAACAAGTCGACTCCTCCATTCAATCATGGCTGATCTATCCTTCCCTCTCAACCTTATTTATTTACCTTTATCATCCTGACATGGATGACCCCTGACCTGGATCATCTCACGAGGAAACATCCTTTCCACATCCAACTTGTCAAAGCCTTCAGGATCATATGTTTCAATCAATTCCATTCTTACTTCATACGTTCATAAGTTCTAGGAGCAGAATTAGGCCCTTCGGCCCATCAAGTCTACTCTGCCATTCAATCACGGCTGATCTATCTTGCTCTCTCAACCCCATTCTCCTGCCTTCTCCCCGTAACACGACACCCGCACTAATCAAGAATCTGTCAATCTCTGCCTTAAAAATTAAATTTTCCTTACCCTTCCAAACTCCAGTAAATTCAGGCTTTGTCTGTCCAATCTCTATTTATAAGATAACTTCCCAATTCTAGCGGTAATGTAATAAATTTTCTCTGAACTATTTTCAACATTAAATAATTTTCTTAAATAAATAAGGTTGAGAGGGAAGGATAGATCAGTCATGATTGAATGGAGGAGTCGACTTGATGGGCCGAATGGCCTAATTCTGCTCCTATAACCTATGAACATGAAAGAGACCATTACTTTACACACTGCTCTAGATGTGGTCTCATCGATGCCTTTATAATTACAGTTACCTCCCTATCCATGCAATGAACAGTAATGTTGTTAACTTTCCCAACTACTTATTACCTTGATAGCTCACATGCCAGGATACTAGATCTTCATCAGATTTCAGATCAGAAAAATATGACTTGCCAAGTCATCTCCCGGTTGCTAATCATTTTAACCCCCCTTCCCATTCCCACACTGACCTTTCTATCCTGAGCCTCCTCCATTGCCAGAGTGAGGCCAAACACAAACTGGAGGAACAGCACCTCAGGTTCTACTCTGGCACCTATCAACCCAATGGTATAAACATTGAATTTCCTAAATTAAGGTAACTTCCAACTAAACCCCCCCTGCATAATGCCCCCTTCCTTCCCTCCCCTGCCACACATGGACCCCCACCTACTTCTCCCCTGTAACCCCACCCGCCAGCTACTCTCCTCTCTCTGGCTTCACAAGGAAGGGGGTGTTTGATAGGCAGACAGTTGGAACAAAGGCCAGAGATAAGAGCAGAAGGGACGAGACAGATTTTAATCACAATCTGGCCTTTGTTCCAACTGTCTGCCAATCAAACAACCCCTTCGCCTACGTCCACCTATTACCTGCCACACTTCGTCCTGCCACTCCACTTTTCCAGCTTTCTCTCCCCCCCCCCACCATCTGTCTGAAGATGGGTCTCGACCTGAAACATCACATCCTTGTCAGAGATGCTGCCTCACCCGCTGAGTTACTCCAGCACTCTGTGAAACGTCACAATAGACAATAGACAATAGGTGCAGGAGCAGGCCATTCGGCCCTTCGAGTCAGCACCACCATTCAATGTGATCATGGCTGATCATTTTCAATCAGTACCCCGTTCCTGCCTTCTCCCCATACCCCCTGACTCCACTATCCTTAAGGGCTCTATCTAGCTCTCTCTTGAATGCATTCAGAGAATTGGCCTCCACTGCCTTCTGAGGCAGTGAATTCCACAGATTTACAACTCTCTGACTGAAAAAGTTTTTCCTCATCTCCGTTCTAAATGGCCTACCCCTTATTCTTAAACTGTGGCCCCTGGTTCTGGACTCCCCCAACATTGGGAACATGTTTCCTGCCTCGAACGTGTCCAACCCCTTAATAATCTTATATGTTTTGATAAGATTCCCTCTCATCCTTCTAAATTCCAGTGTATACAAGCCTAGTCGCTCCAGTCTTTCAACATACGACAGTCCCGCCATTCCGGGAATTAACCTAGTAAACCTACGCTGCACGCCCTCAATAGCAAGAATATCCTTCCTCAAATTTGGAGACCAAAACTGCACACAGTACTCCAGGTGCGGTCTCACTAGGGCCCTATACAACTGCAGAAGGACCTCTTTGCTCCTATACTCAACTCCTCTTGTTATGAAGGCCAACATTCCATTGGCTTTCTTCACTGCCTACTGTACCTGCATGCTTCCTTTCAGTGACTGATGCACTAAGACACCCAGATCTCGTTGTACGTCCCCTTTTCCTAACTTGACACCATTCAGATAATACTCTGTCTTCCTATTCTTACCACCAAAGTGGATAACCTCACGCATATCCACATTAAACTGCATCTGCCATGCATCCGCCCACTCACACAACCTGTCCATGTCACCCTGCAACCTCATAGCATCTTCCTCACAGTTCACACTACCACCCAGCTTTGTATCATCTGCAAATTTGCTAATGGTACTTTTAATCCCTTCATCCAAGTCAACACCTATCGATGTTCCCCACAGTTGCTGCCTGACCCGCTGAGTTACTCCAGCACTCTGTGAAACGTCACCTATCCATGTTCTCCACAGATGCTGCCTGACCCGCTGAGTTACTCCAACACTTTGTGTCCTTTTGATTATCTTAAAAGTCCACGTAAACCACATTGACTAGCCAACCATCATTGTCACCTCCTACAAAACGCACTAAAATTAGTTTGGCCGAACTCATCGATGCCAACAACACTGTCTCTCTGAGCCAGCACATTCATCGATGTCAACGACGTTGTCTCTCTGAGCCAGCACATTCATCGATGTCGACGACACTGTCTCACTGAGCCAGCACAGTCCAGGCACTTTAATGATTTGGTTGCAGTAACAGTTCTGAGTTATTCACAAGTCCCACTGCAACATCTGTAGATTTTTCTGCACCTTCCACATTAAGAGGACAAGGGCATGGTGTCACATCTGCAGGTCCCTGAGCATACGGCTCTCAGGGCAGCAAGGCCAAAGCTGAGTGTATTGTGTCCGGTCACAAGCAAGGTCGGAGATAAATAGATGGATATTCATTTGCTCACATAATGGATCGAATCTTCGCTTCTCCTGTGCGATTGTAAAACACCAGCAGTGCCTCCTTTTGCTCACGTTTCTGTTACAAAAGGAAGAGGAGAATTTTGAAATAAACACTAAATATCTGGATAGTTTTCTCTGTCCACTGACAGGCACTGTAATTGAACCTTCCCACAGTCAAGCAGAAAGCACCCACCGTTTTGTGGCCACCGGCCATCGCCTGTGCTGCTGCCTTCAGAGCCACCCTGGTCTGTGCACTCACACCGTCGGGCTCCACAAGCACCAGCTTACGTCGCTTGGCAGGCAACTGCGACAGCACTTCCGACTTCAGGCGACGCACCATCAACGATTCCAGCAGCAGGAGCCGCAGCTCCAGGAGGTTAGACGATCCAGTATAATCCCAGCCCCACGGTAACTGCCAAGCAAAGGAGCAGAGTGAGCAGTTGGGTGGGAGAGGACTGTAGGTGGGTGGTGGGGGGCTTCTAACTGAGGAGGGAGAGATACTTAGCGAACACCAGTGGTTGGAGAAGGGGAGAGCAGGAGTAGGATGAGGGGATACCTCCAATGAGTGCAGGGAGAAATACATTACAAATGTAAGGCTCTTTATTGGAATACAGAGCATTTGTAACTACAAGGTGAATTAAAGGCACAAATAGAGGTATGATTTAATACCATTGCAGAGACTCGCAATACCATTGCAGAGAAAAGTGACCATCATTAGGAATTAAATATTCTGGGATTCATAACTTTCGGATAGGAAAAATGGCAGAGGCAGGACCTGTTACTGAAGAGTAGGATCTTAGGTCAAAACCAAGGAATATTGGCTTGGGCGGAGTAAAGGAATAGCGTGGGGGAAGGAAACAGTAAGAGGGTGTACAAGAGCATCGAATAGATCAGTGCAGAAGCATGCAACAAGATTTGAATCTGCATTTAGACCAGGCAAACTAAAGGAGCAGCAATGGTGTGAAGGATGAGTTCTAGATCTGCCGGTGAAGGGGCCAACTTGGCAGCAAACAATATCTCCATTGTGTCAAATTAATCTCGTTGTCAAGGTGCTCGAGGGACAGTCATCAGAATAAAATGAATTTAAAATTTAAAATGAATATGATTTAGCTCAATCTGATTCTCGAGTCTTAAATCTGATCACTGTGAATGAAGGAGGCCAGGGGGATGAGCTGCCTCTGGTAGATTGGGGAACCATAAAACATGACAGCAAACCAGCAATGGCTAAGATTTAAAGAGTTAATAAATAATTTACAAGTAATAAATGCCACTGAGATGCCAAATAATGTACAGCAGGAATACTGGCCCAGCAGTGGACATCAAGAGAAGTCAAAGATAGCGTCAGATGGAAGGGAAGATGCTGTGTTGTGGCCAAACAGAGCATCAAGAGTGAAGATTGGGAAAACCAGCAACACAGGCCACAGACAATGATAGGGTTAGGGAGAGAAGAATACAAGAATACATTAGCCAGAAACAAAAAACAAACGTGAGCTTCTGTGTACACACATCTCAGATATGACTGCCGAAAATATGCCTGGATTATTTAGAGAGACAGTTGGTTGAAAATAAGGAAATGGCAGTGAAATGAGCATGTGTGTTTTTACTGTGGACAAAGGCATGAGCACCAGGTAACTTGGGGCAGTCGATGGAAGTGCCTCGAGGGCATTCAGTATTAGGGTCGATCCTACTGCGTATGAAGGTAGACCCTGGGGAGTGTGGTACAACAGAGGGATAGAAACATAGAAAAACAGGTGCAGGAGTAGGCCATTCGGCCCCTTCGAAACAGCACCACCGTTCAATATGATCATGGCTGATCATCTAAAATCAGTACCCCGTTCCTGCTTTCTCCCCATATCCCTTGATTCCATTAGTCCAAAGAACTCTAACTGCCTCTTCAAAACATCCAGTGAATTGGCCTCCACTGCCTTCTGTGGCAGAAAATTCCAGATTCACAACTCTCCGGGTGAAGACGTTTTTCCTCATCTCAGTCCAAAATGGCCTACCTCTTATTCTTAAACTGTGACCCCTGGTTCTGGACTCCCCCAACATGGGGACCATTTTTCCTGCATCTAGCCTGTCCAATCCTTTAAGAATTTTATATGTTTCAATAAGATCTCCTCTCATCCTTCTAAATTCCAGTTAAGGATCTCGGAGTGCAGGTACATAGTTCCCAGAAAGTGGCGTAACAGGTAGATAGGGTGGTCAAGAAGGTTTTCAGCACATTGGCCTTCAGTCAGAGTATTGAGTATAGAAGATGGGAGGTCATGTTACAGTTGTACAGGATATTGGTGAGGCCACATTTGGAGTATTGTGTTCAGTTTTCGTCACCCTGTTACAGAAAAGCTGTTAAGCTGGAAAGAGTGCAGAGAAGACTTACGAGGATGTTGTCAGGATTCGAGTGCCTGAGCTATAGGGAGAGGTTGAGCAGGCTAGGACTTTAGGAGTGCAGGAGGATGAGGGGTATAAGATCATGAGGATTATACAGGGTAAATGCACAGTCTTCTACCCAGGGAAGGGGAATCAAGAACCAAAGGACAGGTTTAAGGTGAGGGGGGAAAGATTTAATAGAAACCAAGGGGCAATGTTTGTTTACACAAAGGGTAGTGTAATAGCACCACCTTTGGTAAATGATTGAATAAACCACAGTGCAGTTGTGCAGTCATGAGTTCACTTGTTATTCTGTGTCTGAGCTCAAGATATCACAGGTAGTGCTTTTTTAAACGGGCTGCCAGAGGAGGTATTTAAGGCAGGTACTATCACAACGTTTAAGACACATTTAGACAGATACATGGATGAGAAAAGTTTGGAGTGATATGGGCCAAACACAGGCAGGTGGATTAGTATAGATGGGGCATGTTGGTCTCGGCCAGCAAGTTGGGCTGAACGGCCTGGATCCACGTCGTGTGATCATGACTCTGATTCTAAATCAAACAATTGTCTTGTATCTAGAAACATAAAAAATAGGTGCAGGAGGGGGCCATTCGGCCCTTCGAGCCAGCACCGCCATTCATTGTGATCATGGCTGATCGTCCCCAATCAATACCCCGTGCCTGCCTTCTCCCCATATCCCTTGATTCCACTTGCCCCTAGAGCTCTATCTAACTCTCTCTTAACTCCATCCAGTGAATTGGCCTCCACTGCCCTCTGTGGCAGAGAATTCCACAAATTCACAACTCTCTGGATGAAAAGGTTTTTTCTCACCTCAGTTTTAAATGGCCTCCACTTTATTCTAAGACTGTGGCCCCTGGTTCTGGACTCGCCCAACATTGGGAACATTTTTCCTGCATCTAGCTTGTCCAGTCCTTTTATAATTTTATATGTTTCTATAAGATCCCCTCTCATCCTTCTAAACTCCAGTGAATACAAGCCTAGTCTTTTCAATCTTTCCTCATAAGTCAGTTCCGCCATCCCAGGGATCAATCTCGTGAACCTACGCTGCACTGCATCAATTACAAGGATGTCCTTCCTCAAATTAGGAGACCAAAACTGTACACAATACTCCAGATGCAGTTTCACCAGGGCCCTGTACAACTGCAGAAGAACCTCTTTTGTCCTATACTGAAATCCTCTTGTTATGAAGACCAACATTCCATTAGCTTTCTTCACTGCCTGCTGTACCTGCACGCCAACTTTCAGTGACTGGTGTACAAGGACAACCAGGTCTCGCTGCACCTCCCCCTTACCTAACCTGACTCCACTGAGATAATAATTGAATAATCTGTCTCAACAGCAAATATTTTAGTTTAGTTTAGAGATACAGCGCAGAAACAGGCCCTTCGGCCCACCGGGTCCGTGCCGACCATTGATCCCTGCACATTAACACTATCCTCCACCTACACCCTCTAGGGATAATTTGTACATTTACCAAGCCAATTAACCTACAAACCCGCACGTCTTTGGAGTGTGGGAGGAAACCGATCTCGGAGAAAACTCACGCAGATCACGGTGAGAACATACAAACTCCGTACAGACAGCACCCGTAGTCGGGATGGAACCTGGGTCTCCAGCGCTGCATTCGCTGTAAAGGAGCAACTCTACCGCTGCACCACAGTGACTGCCACACATTACACAATGAACATCTAAACCACCTATGAACAAAGAACCAGAATGGCAGCCCAGACCTTTAACCACCCTGGTGAACTTTGCCTTACACTTTGTCTTCAGACCAGAATAGGTATCCCAAAATAAAGCGCAATAGTACTGTGCACAGAAATATCCCAGAAATGGTGGTGAACTACACACTGTGAATGAATGACGGCAAAGGTTACTGGTAAAAAAAAGCGCTGGAGCAATTAGTGTGATAAAAAGTGATAATTCCCCAAGACATGATGACTTTCATCCTGGGGATTAAGGGACAGCTCTGGGCAGAGTGGATGCGTGGACATGATGACTCTGGGCAGAGTGGATAAGTTGACATGATGACTTTCATCCTGGGGATTAAGGGACAGCTCTGGGCAGAGTGGATACGTTGGTTGTCTTGTTCTAGAATTCCTGAGATTTCAGAGCAGTTCACACGAACTGGAAGTGTTTGATCTCCCTTTCCAAAGGGGCTTTTCTGAGGATCTATAAAGTGCCACATTTGGTGAATTGTGAGCAATTTTGGGCACCATTGCCCAAAGGAGGATGTGCTGGCCCTGGAGAGGGTCCAGAGGAGGTTGCAAGAATGATTCCAGGAATGAATGGGTTAACATATGAGCGTTTGACTGCACTGGGCCTGTACTCGCTGGAGTTCAGGAGAATGAGGGGGGACCTCATTGAAACGTACAGAATAGTGAAAGGCTTGGATAGAGTAGATGTGGAGAGGATGTTTCCACTAGTGGGATAGTCTAGGACTAGAGGTCACAGCCTCAGAGTTAAAGGATGTTCCTTTAGGAAGGAGATGAGGAGGAATTTCTTTAGTCAGATGGTGGTGAATCTGTGGGATTCTTTGCTACAGACGGCTGTGGAGGCCAAGTCAATGGATATTTTTAAACCAGAGCTACATGGATTCTTGATTAGTGTGAGTGTCAGGGGTTATGGGGAGAATGCATGAGAAAGGGGTTAGGAGGGAGAGATAGATCAGCCATGTGTAGGAAGGAATGGCAGATGCTGGTTTAAACCGAAGATAGACACACAATGCTGAAGTAACTCAGCGGGACAGGCAGCATCTCTGGAGAGAAGGAATGGGTGACGTTTTGGGTCGAGATCCTTCTTCAGACTCATCCTTCAGATGCCTCCTGTCCCGCTGAGTTACTCCAGCATTTTGTGTTTATCTTCGATAGATCAGCCATGATTGAATGGTGGAGTAGAATAGATGGGCCGAATGACTTAATTCTGCTCCTATCACCTATGATCTTATGACCATATGAAAGTATCATGGCAACTGGCCAGACCCATTGCTATGGTGGAAGGTTTGTGATCTGCAGACAGTGAGCCTACTGGACCTAACCTCCCTCAGCTTTAGAGGAATAAGATGTCATCTCCATGAAACACACGTAATTATTTTAGTGCCTGACAGGGTGAATGCAATAGACAATGGGTGCAGGAGGAGGCCATTCGGCCCTTCGAACCAGCAACACCATTCAATGTGATCATGGCTGATCATCCACAATCAGTACCCCGTGCCTGCCTTCTCCACATATCCCTTGATTCCACTAGCCCCTAGAGCTCTATCTAACTCTGATTCTAACAGTGAATTCCACAGATTTACAACTCTCTGACTGAAAAAGTTTTTCCTCATCTCCGTTCTAAATGGCCTACCCCTTATTCTTAAACTGTGGCCCCTGGTTCTGGACTCCCCCAACATTGGGAACATGTTTCCTGCCTCGAACGTGTCCAACCCCTTAATAATCTTATATGTTTCGATAAGAATCCTTCTCATCCTTCTAAATTCCAGTGTATACAAGCCTAGCCGCTCCAGTCTTTCAACATACGACAGTCCCGCCATTCCGGGAATTAACCTAGTAAACCTACGCTGCACGCCCTCAATAGCAAGAATTACGCTGCGCGCCCTCAATAGCAAGAATGCAGAGATAATGTTGCCTCTGGCATCTAGAATTAGAGGGTCCACTCTCAAAATCAGCAGTCAAATGTTGAGGACAAGGGCAAGAAGGAACGGTTCAGGACCAGGGGCTGGTAGGGTTTAAGATAAAGGGAATCATAGAATGTGAGCTCAGTGCAGGGGAGTTGTGCATTTTATGAATAGCAAAGTGGCCACCTGGAACTAAATGGTTTCCTTCTATTTCTGATCTTGTCTTGTGTTGAGTTGCCCCTCACCTGCTTGGCAGCGCAGTAGCGCATTCCAAAGAGGTGGAAGCTTGGGAAAAGGGTGGGCCGGACGGCAGTGATCTGGCTGTACAGCTCAGCGGGTCTGGACATGGCGGGTGTCCCCGATAGTAGCACCAGTCTCCTTGCAGCCTGCGAATGAAAAATAAAATAGTTAGTGGGAGTGTGGACGCAACATCAGTCCAGTGCTGAGCCTCCTCCCCAGACCAAGCCAATGGAGACACTAGAGAACCAGGGGCAGCATAGTCATAGAGAGATACAGCATGGAAACAGGCCCTTCGGCCCAACTTACCCACACCGACCAACATGTCCCAGCCACACTAGTCCCACCTGCCCGCGTTTGGTCCATATTCCTCCAAACCTGTCCTATCCATGTACCTGTCTAACTGTTTCTTAAATGTTGCGCAAGTCCCTGCCTCAACTACCTCCTCTGGCAGCTCGTTCCATACACCCACCACCCTCTGTGTGAAAAAGGTACCCCTCAGATTCCTGTTAAATCTTTTCCCCTTCACCTTGAACCTATGTGCTCTGGTCCTCGATTCCCCTACTCTGGGCAAGAGACTCTGCATCTACCCGATCTGTTCTTCATGATTTCACAGCTGCCTAACAGCTCCAGCAACCCAGACTGTGAGGAGTTTGCACGCTCTCAATGCGACTGCGTGGGTTTCCTCCGGGTGCCCCAGTTTCCTCGCAAGTCCCAAAGAAGGGCGGTTTGGCAAGTTAAATGGCTGCCATGAATTGCCCCAGATGTGGATAAATGTCGGGCAACTCGAGAGGAATGTGACCCTCATCACGTAAAGTTGAACCAGGCCCTTCAGCCCACCATCAAAGTCCTATTTACACCAACCCTACTTTAATCCCATTGTTTAAATTCTCCCCGTGTTCTCACTGAGTAAGACGGTACTTGACAGTCAGTGTGTATCGAGGGAGCAAGGTGTCAGACATAGAGAGCAAAGCCTTGCCTCCGTTAGCCTGGAGAACGCAAGCACTAAATAACCTTGGCCGTGTTTTGATTTAGCTAGACGTAGGTTGTGCACCGTGCAGGTAAATGTTGCACAGCTGTGAGGACCAGGATGCTGAAACTTCAACAAAGCGCAGCAAATTCAACCTCAATGTTATAAAGTGAAGCAAAACATAACATTGAAAAATCTCACCTCGGTTTTATTAAATCCGATGCCATGGTTGGGAAAAAGGTCATAAGTGATAGGAGCAGAATTAGGCCATTTGGCCCATCAAGTCTACTCCGTTATTCAATCATGGCCGATCTATCTCTTCCTCCTAACCCCATTCTTTTGCCTTCTCCCCATAACCCCTGACACCCGCACTGATCAAGAATCTATCTATCGCTGCTTTAAATATATCCACTGACTTGGCCTCCACAATACAATACAATACAATACAATATATCTTTATTGTCATTGTACCCAGGGGTACAACGAGATTGGGAATGCGCCTCCCATACGATGCAATAATTTAAGTAATTTAGACAGCAGCAACCCAACGAAACGAAACAGTTGTAACAGTTTTGGACAGGGTAAAGTGCAAGTTGATCTATGCGTTGTGGCCATCCGGCTCAGCAGGACCGGTTCATAGCAGCTATGGCCCTGGGGATGAAGCTGTTCCTGAGTCTGGAGGTGCGGGCGTAGAAGGCCTTGTATCGTCTGCCCGATGGAAGGAGTTCGAACAGACTGTTGCAGGGGTGTGAAGAGTCTTTGTGGATGCTGGTGGCTTTTCTGACCACCAATTCACAACCATCTGTGGCAAAGAATTCACCCTCTGACTAAAGACTAAAGAATAGACTGCTTAAAGCCTTTGGAGGTGGAGGTGGAGTTGGCAAGCTGGTGACAAATCTGTTCCAGCTTCTCAGTGTCTGACTCACTGAATCCAAGGCTTTCAGAAGCAGCAGCTCTCGGCCCTTTACAACAACTACAATGCAGCAGCGACCGCATTTATTTTTAATTTTGCTTTTTAAGAAAGCTGTTCCCGATCACAATTAACCACAAGAGAGACAAAGGGGGGAGAAAGGAAAAATAAACTACGAGGGGTAAGGAAGGGCAAGGCAGGTAACAGGAAGGGCAAAGCAGGTAACAGGAAGGGCAAGGCAGGTAACTGAGGAAGGGCAAGGCAGGTAACTGAGGAAGGGCAAGGCAGGTAACAGGAAGGGCAAGGCAGGTAACAGGAAGGGCAAGGCAGGTAACAGGAAGGGCAAGGCAGGTAACAGGAAGGGCAAGGCAGGTAACTGAGGAAGGGCAAGGCAGGTAACTGAGGAAGGGCGAGGCAGGTAACAGGAAGGGCAAGGCAGGTAACAGGAAGGGCAAGGCAGGTAACTGAGGAAGGGCAAGGCAGGTAACAGGAAGGGCAAGGCAGGTAACTGAGGAAGGGCAAGGCAGGTAACAGGAAGGGCAAGGCAGGTAACAGGAAGGGCAAGGCAGGTAACAGGAAGGGCAAGGCAGGTAACAGGAAGGGCAAGGCAGGTAACTGAGGAAGGGCGAGGCAGCACGAGAGGAAAGGGCAAAGCTCAGGACCTTGGCGAGACCACGGGGAGCAGTCCACACGTCTCTGGTTGCCCGGGTGGTGGGGGTGGGGGTGGGGATAACATAATCTGGAATGGGTGGAGGAGACAAGATGAACCAGAATGAAACTGGGACTGGGGGGCTTGAGTTACAAAGAGAGGCTGATAGGATGATAGAAGGGTCTCGACCCGAAACGTCACCTATTCCTTCTCTCCTGAGATGCTGCCTGACTCACTGAGTTACTACAGCATTTTATGTCTACCTTCGATTTTACCCAGCATCTACAGATTTCTTCCTATACTGATAGGATGGCACCTTTCCCTGGAGCCAGGTGGTTGAGGAATGACCTTGTAGAGCAATGTAAAATAAAGGGCCAGAGATAAAGTGTATGGTCACAGTCCTTTTCCCAGGGTTGGGAGTCTAAAACTAGACAGAGGGGTGAGGGGAGAGATTTTAAATGATCAGACCATGAGTACAATCAAGCCCCACACAGGTACAACAGGTACAACTGGTACAACAGGTAGTGCAGAGTACAGAACATCATGTTAGCTACAGAGAAAAACTGATGCAAGGGCCACAATGAGGTGGATTGGGATCGGGAATCCATCCTTAGCTTGTGAGGTTCATTTGAAACAAAGAAACAGCGTGAAGAAGCTATTTCTGAATCTGGTGGTACGTGCTTTCGAGCTTTTCCATATCCTTCTCAACGTGAGAGGGAAAAGGCGTGTGTGAGCTGCTTGATAATGTCGGCTGCTTCCTTGATAAAGCGTGAGGTGTAGATGTGGTCAATAGTGGGGTGGACACAGGTCTGAGGGATGGACTGGGCTGCATCCATAACTTGCAGTCTTAAGCAGAGCAGCTGACAAACCAAGTTGTGATGAATCCAGATAGAATGCTTTCTACGAAGCGTCAGTCATTGGAGAGATGCTGAACTTGGGCAGTTATACGGCTAGAAAGTGGAAAGAATGATATGAGCTGTACACAGATCAAAGGGACTAGCTCAGGTAAACTTCTTGGTTGTGATGGAGGTTGGGCTGAAGTCCTTGTTTCAATCTTTAGACTTTACTTTGGATATCTGTATGCTAAAAGTCTAATTTGTTCCTGAACTACAGCCAAAATGGTACACCATAGCACAACAATTTTAGGCCCAGCTTACTCACCGATGTCCCTTTGGTGCTAATGGAAGAAGTTTCATTGAAATCGGTGTTATATTTTTAAAGTTATTCACATTTTAAAGTTTAAATCTATCTCCTAGGGAGGGAGGGGGAGGATAGGGTGTTGAGGGGGATGGAGTTGGGGGAGGGGAAGGAGGGAGGGGAAGTGGGGAGGGGAAATGGGGAGGGGAAGGGGGTGGGTAGGAGGGAGGGGAGCGTGTGGAGGGGAGGGTGGAGGGGAATGGAGGAGGGAGGAGAAGAGGGAGGGGGAGGGGATGAAGGAAGGGGAAGAGGGGGAAGGCAGTAGGGAGGAGGGGGGAAGGCGGCAGGGGGGGAGGGGAGGGGGGGAAGTGGGGAGGGGAGGGGGGGAGGGGGGAGAGGGGAGGGGGGGGGAGGGGAGGGGAGGGGGGGGAGGAGAGGGTGCTGCACCAATGCAGGAGAGGTTTGGGCCCAACGGGTCCACTTGGTCTAGTTAGACTTTAAAGATCTCTCCAAGGACTTTAGTTTTGTGTAGTGATACAGCATGGAAACAGGCCCTTCGGCCAACTGTCCACGCTGACCATCGATCACGAGCTGTACGTTATCCCACCTTCTCATCCACTCTGCACATGAGGAGCAATATTAGAGGCCAACTAATCTACAAAGCAGCACATATTTGGGATGTGAGAGGAAACTACCCAGAGGAATCCCACGCAGTCACAGGGAGAACGTGCAAACTCTACACAGACAGCACCCGAGGTCAGGATCGAACCTGAGTCTCCGGGGTTGTGAGGCAACGGCTCTACCAATTGCATCACCTTTGGAGAAGGAAATCTGTTCCCAAGGGAGGGGGAGAAGGGGACATACCTGGAACAGAGGAAGGTATCACAAAATGCTGGAGTAACTCAGCAGGTCAGGCAGCATCTAGGAGAGGGAATGGGTGGCGTTTCGGGTCGAGGCCCTTCATACCTGGAGCAGAGGAAGGGCAGCTTTACATCGAGCAGTCTTCATGTTCTTCAGAAAATGAGATTCATCCTAAGACATGAGAAAGAAATGCAAATGTCAAATTCAAACAGCAAATACTTTGTGCAAGGCAGACTGTTGAACAAAAGGCATCTGTGCCAGACCTGAATCCAGAACTGACTCGCCTAACGAGACAAACATTAGGAATATTGTCTCTTTTCCACAAGGATCAAGTTGCCTCAGGAAACTCCACTGGAGTGTGCAAAATGAAAATCAAACTATAGGTGTTAAATTATGAGAAATAATAAGTAGAAGCAGCAATAAAAGTCACTGGAACATATATATAGGTAGGAGCGGGTCAAAGGGCGATGGGTCAATGGGACTCGCCCCGAAGGGCCTGTTTCCGTGCAGTGTAACTATGACAGGTCTAAGCCCAATGTAAATGCATGCACTGAGTTGCCTCCTCTGCTGGGTTATTATACCCATCACCATGAAGGGCATTCCTGATATTACCTTACAGCAAACGGCAGCAGCCAGAGTAGTTCATTGTGATATGGGGTTAGGTGTGTGCCTGGCACAGTGGGCAACAGGTGTAGGTGCTGTAGGTGTAGGGGCTGCAGGTGTAGGCGTGGGGGCTGCAGGTGTAGGCGTGGGGGCTGCAGGTGTAGGGGCTGCAGGTGTAGGTGTGGGGGCTGCAGGTGTAGGTGTGGGGGCTGCAGGTGAAGGTGTGTGGGCAGCAGGTGCAGGCAGCAGGTGTAGGTGTGGGGGCTGCAGGTGTAGGTGTGGGGGCTGCAGGTGTAGGTGTGTGGGCAGCAGGTGCAGGCAGCAGGTGTAGGTGTGGGGGCTGCAGGTGTAGGCAGCAGGTGTAGGGGCTGCAGGTGTAGGTGTGGAGGCTGCAGGTGTAGGTGGGGGCTGCAGGTGTAGGTGTGGGGGCTGCAGGTGTAGGTGTGTGGGCAGCAGGTGTAGGGGCAGCAGGTGTAGGTGTGGGGGCTGCAGGTGTAGGTGCTGCAGGTGTAGGTGTGGGGGCTGCAGGTGTAGGGGCAGCAGGTGTAGGTGTGTGGGCAGCAGGTGTGTGGGCAGCAGGTGTAGGTGTGTGGGCAGCAGGTGTAGGGGCAGCAGGTGTAGGTGTGTGGGCAGCAGGTGTAGGGGCAGCAGGTGTAGGTGTGTGGGCAGCAGGTGTAGGTGTGGGGGCAGCAGGTGTAGGTGTGGAGGCTGCAGGTGTAGGTGTGGGCTGCAGGTGTAGGTGTGTGGGCAGCAGGTGCAGGCAGCAGGTGTAGGTGTGGGGGCTGCAGGTGTAGGCAGCAGGTGTAGGGGCTGCAGGTGTAGGTGTGTGGGCAGCAGGTGTAGGTGTGTGGGCTGCAGATGTAGGTGTGTGGGCAGCAGGTGTAGGTGTGGGGGCTGCACCTGCCCCAATACTGGGGAATATGTGGGTGGGGAAGAGCAAGTAAACGCACCCACCACGATGATGAGCTGGAACTGCCTCTCCGCCAGCTGCTTGCTGAGCCTGGCCAGCAGGTCGTGGCTGATGATGTTGACAGTGGGCGAGGAGAGTCGGTCTTTCCCAGTCTTCACCACGTTGATGGTGTCAGCGTCCAGTGAGGGCAGCCAGCGGCTGAAAGCCTGTCAAATGACAGCAGCATCCAGTCCACAACCTGCACTCCACCCATTTACACCCTCCAATGTGTGGCAAAATACAGGCTCCCGCCAGCCACTCACATACTAATGGACATCCTGATCTTGGGGTGCATGGACAAGCACAGAACAGGCCCCTCGGCCCACAATGTCTGTGTGAAACCTATACCATTAATCTCTTCTGCCCGCATGTGGTCCATATCCCTCCATTCCCTGCATTTCCATGTGCCAATCTAAAGCCTCTGAAACACCACCACTGTATCTGCCTCCACCACCACCCCTGGCAGAGCATTTCACTGCTAGAAACTGCCCTGGAATCTCCTGCAAAGCGCAATATACAACATTAATGGGCTCCTGGGCACACTCAAGAGAGTTCAGCCCCAATAAATACACAAAGGTGTTTCTATCCCTATATTTAGTTTTGTTTCGAGATACAGCGTGGAAACAGACCCTTCGGCCCACCAGGTCCACTCCAACCAACAATTACCCGTACACGAGTTCTATGTTATCCCAGTTTCACATCCTACACACTAGCATCAATTTACTGAAGCAAATTAACCTACAAACCCTCGTGTCTTTGGAGTATGGGAGGAAACCAAAGCACCCGGAGAAAACCCATGTGGTCATAGGGAAAACATGCAAACTCCATACAGACAGTGTGTGTAGGATTGAACCCGGGTCTCTGGGGCTGTAAGGCAGCAGCTTTACCCGCTGCGCCACAGCGCCCCCTCTCTGAGATGTCACATTGAGAGCTCTGAGCTCACTTTATCACAACATGGGACTGAGCATGTTGACCATGAGGCCTGTTGAAATGTCCACTCCACTGAATGGTTGTACCTGTGCCCAGGTGAATCGCACGGAGGATGGAGCCACCACAAGCACTGGCCACTCCTTACGGTACACAGCAGCGATGCAGATAGCTTGCAGAGTTTTCCCAAGTCCCATGTCATCAGCAAGCAGCAAACGACCTTCTCGTGAAATAGCAAAGCTGTCGAGACACAAAGCGGGATTTGGCAGTTTTTGAAAAGGCAACCATGTACACGAGCCTAACATTGTCCCAACATTGCCCCAAAGACCCAGAAGTCAAGCATTGGGTTGATGGCTCGCAATGAAAAGCTGCCAAAGAGTCAGTCATGGAAAGCAGAGATGAACCTTCCCTGTACTAATCCCAATTACTAGCACATGGTCCATTACACTTGGTGTGTTGCCGATTCCAGTTCCTATCAGGCCAGGCATTCCAGATTCCAACCACCATGTAGGGCCATGACTCACAGTCAATGGTTCACCAGCAATAGCTCTTCCCACAACTGCATTGTTACCTGTCGTGTTATTCCCAGGAGAATCATCTTGCCTCACCTTTTCTTGTCTTCCTGCTATCTCAAGGTCTAGTGAAGATTTATGTTAACTGCCCCCCCCACCCCCCCCAGACTTTCCCTTTCCACGTTAGTTGTAAAGACATTACTTGAAGACTTACTTCACTCCGTCCCTCTGGAAGGGCATCAGGCTCTCAACCAGCTTACAATCGACATCAGAAAGATCAGCCTCTGGAATTGCCACAGGGTCTGGGCAGGTCTTCTCGAACTGGGGCAAGAATACTTCCAGCACACCACGAGGCAGAGGCTCCACCTGCACACCAGAGATCTTCAACAACTCCTCAACTGGAAAACAAACACAAACATTCAGCTGTTTAAAACCTAGCAACAACTTACAAAACCTGAGGATATCTCAAAGCACTTCATGACAAACTACCATTGCAAATGTGGCTACGCTAGTGAATAAAGGAGAAACTAACGCAATTCTATGCACAAGACCCCTGAATCCACTCACGGGATCATTGGCTTCCTGAATGGGGCAACACAATCAATAAAGAAAGCACTCGCCAACAGTCTGGCTGTCCTTTCTTTCTTTGTGTTGAGACCTTTGAAACCTTTGTGGCCTCGCCTTCATCAGTCGGGACACGAAGTACAAGTTCGAGAGTCATGTTGCAACTTTATAAGACTTTGGTTAGGTCACATTTAGAGCATTGTGTGCAGTTCTGCTACCCCATTACAGGAAGGATGTGGAGATTTCGGAAGAGAATTACCAGAATGCTGCCTGGATTACAACGTGCTGCCTAGGAGAGGTCGGACAAACTTTGGAGTGTCAGAGGTTGAAAGAAGCAGTGAAATTCTGAGAAGCATCGACAGGGTGTAAGGGCTCAAATTCAGCATAGCCATGTGGGTTTTATTGCAGGGGTGTTAAAAAGGTGTAAAAGCTCCAGCTCGATTATGTTGCCAGGACATCCTGTTTATGGCTAAGGGTATCCTTTGATATGGGCAACTGGCTTTAAGGCTTTGATGGTTAGCCATCCTTTGAAGTGTTAAGAAGAACAACTTGCCATATGGACTGCCCTCTGTTCCCAAGAAAGAAGAGGTCACGATGGACACAACGGACACGGAGGTCCCGAAAGACACAAAGATTTATAGGACATTGTAAAACTTGCCATATAAGGTAGCAACAGGAAATGTACTGACACATGTATTTCGGGTATAAATATGTGTAATTGTTAGCATTCGGGGAGAGAGACTACACTAGCTTCCTAAGCGTTTCTAAACGCTTCGGTTTCTAGACTCTCTCCCACCTGGGTGAGTAGAATAAAGAGGTTAAACGAATTCGGTTGTCTGCCTGTTTTTTCTAATAGGCCACAGACTACAACATTTGGCGTAGTCGGCAGGATCTCTTTGGCACCGTCAACCACGAACGACTAAACGGCATCGGTGGCTGAAACACGTCCGCAGGGGACAGAGTGCACTTCTCGACCGTTGTTCGAGACCCCGGATGTTGACGTTTTTCAGACATTGAAGTCCCTCGTTTGGGGTTGATTTCGTGTTCAACTGAGATTCACAGACGAACCGATAAGGAAAAGGATAAGGATAAGGTTCTGGATTTGGAAGGTAAGGGGCGGTCACTCTTGTCATTGTCTTGGTCTGGGTGCAATTAATATTTATTGGTAATATTTATTGGTAGTATTTATTGATAACATATTTTCGGATAATTGGCAATCAGACATATGGGACAGTCTTTGGATAAGAGTGATGGCGGTGCCTCGGTACAACACATGTGTTATTTATTTATTTGCTTCGTTAATGAAAAAATTGGGAAACGAGGCCTGGCCAGTAGGAGGTACATGGAATGTAGAGACTATCAAAGAGGGGGTGCAGAAGGGCCATCAGGAGTCGAGGGAGTGAAGTTGGATGGAAAATGAAGGTGTATGATCTAAGACTTGACCGTGCTACCCGAGCTCGAGGTGAATTTTAAACCGGTACCAAAGGGATATATCCCGCACAACAACAAAAGTCAGAATCCGAACCACTGGAGTATATAGCGGCTTTATTAGGTAATCAGGAGTCCAGGGTGACGAGGAACCCTGGACGTGTCCGATCCCCACAGGCAGAGCCACCAGCTGCAGTGGTGCCAGTCCCGGTTCTACCCTCCCCGTCAGGATATTGGGGACTAACCCCCGATAATGAGACAGCATCAGGGAATATGGATAGGTCCCAGACAAAGGGTTAAGTTGCGCCACGAGTAAGAATCCGCACGATCGGTGCTAGAGATTGAGGATGCTGCCCACCCTCGCCTTTTTCAGTACACCTCATGTTGCCTAGCAGGCTGAATTATTTGCCCTCACGCAGGCCTGCCACCTTTGCATTGACCAATGTGCTAATATTTACACCGACTCACGATATGCCTTTGGGGTTGCACATGATTTTGGTAACCTGTGGCAGCACAGGGGCTTTTTGACTGCAGCAGGCACTCCTATTAAAAATGCCCTGTTTGGCCAAAATCTACTAGCGAGTTTAACACTCCCGAAAAACCTTGGCTGTCATTAAATGTAATTCGCATACATCTGTCAAGGATCCCATTTCTTTCGGGAATGCATTGGCTGACACATTGGCATGCACAGAGGCCCTGACCCCTACCATTTTAGTTTCTTCAGGCGAACAACAGCAGTTTTCTGCAACTACCGCTATGCCCAGTGTTTCGGAATTCTGCCAGCTTCAGGCGGACGCCCCCGAGGCTGAGAGACACCAGTGGAGCCAGGATGGGTGTTCCCCTTGCGAATCTGACTTGCTTTGGGTTACTGCCTCTGGCAAAGTTTGTGTCCCTAACGCGCTTTTACCTGTTTTGTTGTATTATGTGCACTCTCTTACCTATGCTGGTAAGAGGGGAATGTTGGATGTAATAAATGCTACATGGTATCACCCCAAAATACATTGGGGTTTACAAATTGATTTTATTGAATTGCCACGTGTACATAGTTATAAGTATTGCTTAGTTATTGTTGATGTGTTTAGCTGATGGATTGATTTTGCTATTGATGTTGCTATTTAGCTATTGTTACTCCTGCTATTAGGGGAAGTGCACTCAAGAATTATATGGTATTGTGGTCAATCTGTATTTACTCCATGACATTTATGTAAAGACGATCAGATGATGTGCAGAGGAGACAAAGGCACAATACCCTGGAAGGCAGAAGGAATAGGACCCTGCTCAGGATAGTTTAATGGTTTAATAAGACCAGAGCTAAACAATTGAGAGACCAAGCCTATTGGGTTGTACCCTGTGGACATGCTTTGTGCCAGCTTAATTTCCAATGCCTGACAGATGAATTTAGTTTTCCATGTAAGAAGCAGCAGCCGTATCAGGGTCGATGTAGACGAACTCGAGGGTTACATCAGTCGTCCCTACTAGAGGAGATGAGGGGAAGAATAGACTGGGAAAAATTGGAGGTTACATGGGAATTTTGTTTTTGTCTTTCAGTCCAGGTATTTTAAAATTCATGTTACAAGTTGACAAAGCTTTCAATCAGGCGTAGCAACGTCATGGTGAACTATTTTATGGATAACACCTTTCCTTACTCCTATTCCGTGCACGCTTTACTATTGACTTATTTACTGCCTAGTATTGAGAGCGATAACCATTTGCTCGGAGGGTGAGCTGGTGCTTTAGTACACCAGGTCTGCCGGGTTCTTTTTGAATCACTCACAGAGCCCTGGCTCCAATAATTGGTGTACGGATTATGATAACCGACCAGATGACTGTGGATTTCAATGTTTTAATGGGTGGTCCTTGAGACCCTATCTTAATCAAACACAGGAGAATTGGCCCCGGATACAAGTTAATTCTCCTCATGACTCTCCAGAAACACCAATAAATACAACTTGTTTCTGTAGAATGGGATCTAGACCAAATGAAGTTGGTCTGTCTGTGGGATTCAGCACATGCACCCATATCAGTACTGCAGTTCCCCCAAGACCTCTTAATGGGACTTACTTAAAATGTGGGAGCTGAGCATATGTCTGGTTACCAGGACTTTCGCCATGGTATGATCAGGGATCTTATGAGACCTGGACAGGGTGCTGTTATCTAGCTTTTGTAATCCCACATTTACGAATCATAAATCATCCTCTGCAGCATCCAGAGTGGAGCTCTAATCGAGCTGTATCGGAGTTTGAGGGGTTTTGGTGGCTAATATTCCCGAGATGGGGAACCGCTCGGGCGGGAACTGAAATTTGAAACTTAGCTAGTGCCCTGGAACAATTAGCAAATTGTACTGCTGATGGACTGTACGAGACTCAGGAACAAATAGGCCAGTTAACAACTGAAATGATGGCCCTGCGTCTTGTCACTCTCCAGAATCGTATGGCTCTAGATTTCCTGCTAGCCAAGAGAGGGGGTACCTGTGCTATGATAGGGCAAGAATGTTGTACATTTGTACCAGATGTATCCTCTAATATCACCAATATCGCGGGGCATGTGAAGGAGGTTATAGAAAGAGCATTTAGCGTTTGAGCCCTCTGAGGGGATGCTGTGAACTGTTTATGTATGTGCTGTTATGTTTGTGTGCCATTGTATGTTTGTTCTTAGTACCTGAACTGATGTACAGCGCTTTGGTCAATGTGGGTTGTTTTTAGATGTGTTATACAAATAAAATTGACTTGACTTGACTAAGAAAATAGGGGCAGATTTAGCCCAAGATCGAATTAATGCTTCAGGATGGGATTGGTTTGGTTTAGGATATGTGTGGGGGCCGATTCTCCATTATGGCAGTATCATTGCGTTAATTGTTGTGATTCTGTTAATCTGTTATTGTTTCGGACCATGTATATGCCAGATATTTGTCAATCAACCACTTTAAAAGACTGTGATTATAGTATAATCAAAGAGGGGATGTAAGGGCTCAAATTCAGCGTAGCCATGTGGGTTTTATTGCAGGGGTGTTAAAAAGGTGTAAAAGCTCCAGTTCGATTATGTTGCCAGGACATCCTGTTTATGGCTAAGGGTATCCTTTGATATGGGCAACTGGCTTTAAGGCTTTGATGGTTAGCCATCCTTTGAAGTGTTAAGAAGAACAACTTGCCATATGGACTGCCCTCTGTTCCCAAGAAAGAAGAGGTCACGATGGACACAACGGACACGGAGGTCCCGAAAGACACAAAGATTTATAGGACATTGTAAAACTTGCCATATAAGGTAGCAACAGGAAATGTACTGACACATGTATTTCGGGTATAAATATGTGTAATTGTTAGCATTCGGGGAGAGAGACTACACTAGCTTCCTAAGCGTTTCTAAACGCTTCGGTTTCTAGACTCTCTCCCACCTGGGTGAGTAGAATAAAGAGGTTAAACGAATTCGGTTGTCTGCCTGTTTTTTCTAATAGGCCACAGACTACAACAGGGTAGATAGTCAGAACTTTACCCCCAGAGTATGTAGATTGGTTATTTCCTACTAACCAATTGTAGCGCTTGTTAGTAGTTGCTCCGCCCAATATCTCTGTAAAATCTCTGTAAAGCGTCTTTGAGTATATGAAAAGCGCTATATAAATAAAATGCATTATTATTATTATTATTATTAATATGCGATATATATTACCAAGAGCTTGCTTACGTAAGGCAGTTGGAGTAGTTGTTAGTCACTGTGAAGTCTTGCAGATCTATGCTGTAAGTGGACTGTAATAAATGTGTTTGCATTACAACGTGTGTACGACTCCACTTATTACAGAGTGGAAACGTCAAAGACTAGAAGGCATAGCTTTAAGTTTGGCAGGACAGTTTGAAGATGTGAGGAGCAAGTTTTTTTATTTTTAGAGAGTGGTGGGTGTCAGGAATGTTGGTGGAGATAGGGACAATAGTGGCATTTAAGAGGCTTTTAGGACATGGACATGCAAGGAGTGGAGGGACATGGATAACGTGCAGGCAGAGACGAGTTTAACTTGGCACAGACATTGTGGGCTGCTCCTGTGGCTGTGCTGTTCTACGATCCCACAAGGCCATGATATCACTCACTGTCAATAGACATCAGGTGCAGGAGGAGGCCATTCGGTCCTTCGAGCCAGCACCACCATTCACTGTGATCATGGCTGATCATCCACATGTCGTAGTGTTCTACCAGTCATTCCCTCGTATCTGTCCTGCACCAGATGAACTCTCCTCAGTTATGTCTCTTTCACCATTCAGTGATCCCTCAGTATTGTCCTTTAGAGAGGTCACTGATCTGAAACATTCATTATTTCTGTCTTCCAGGGATTGTCTAGCTCATGGAGTATTTGTTGATTGTCAGTGACAGTGAAGCTCAGAGGAGGCAAAAGAGAGAGCCAGAGGGAGAGAGCCAGAGGCAGATCAACATCACAAGGGGAGAGAGAGAGGGGAGGATCAACGTCACAAGGAGAGAGAGAGAGAGAGCGGAGGATTAACGTCACGAGGAGAGAGCCAGAGTGAGAGAGCCAGAGGCACATCAACATCACAGGGAGAGAGAGAGGGGAGAGAGCCAGAAGCACATCAACATCACAAAGGAAGGGATATCAGTGCTTGAAACGCACGTGGCTGGGTAAATACCCGTGACCTGACCAGGTGTATTCGAATGTGGACACAAGGAACTGCAGTTGCTGGTTAAATATGTTAAAAAAGACACAGAGTGCTGGAATAACTCAGCAGATCAGACAGCATCTCTGGAGAACGTGCATAGGCGATGTTTTGGGTCAGGACCATTCTTCCGTCTGATTATAGTAAGAGAGAGAAAGCTGGAAAAGAGGTGGGGCAGGACAAAGCCGGGCAAGTGATAGGTGGATACAGATGAGGGGAGAATTAATTGGCAGATGATTGACAAAAAACAGAGATGGGGAGAAGGTAAAAGACCGTGAGATAAGGAGTGAAGATGCACAAAATGTGAAATCAGAAGAAGGGATATAGATGGATGGGGATGGGGGGGATGAGGAAGGGGATGGGGATCGGGGTGGGGAAGGGAATGGGGTGGGGATGGGGAATGGGATGGGGAAGGGGGGATGGGGAATGGGGGTGGGGAAGGGGGTGATGGGAAAGGGGATGAGGAAGGGGATAGGGGTGATGGGAATGGGGAAGGGGATAGGGAAGGGGATGGGGGTGATGGGGATGGGAAAGGGGTGATGGGATGGGGAAGGGGGTTGTGTTGGTTACGACCTGGATTTAACCTTGATTTCGAGAGCTGTGGATTGGAGTCTGCTCTCACAGTTGGTTTTATCCAAGTGTTCCCATTTCCACACACACCCCAAAACTGTGGGGGGGGGGGGGGGGGGGAGAAGATTAAACGGGCCGTTGTGTAGCCGAGTGGTAGAATGTGGGAGG
This sequence comes from Rhinoraja longicauda, assembly GCF_053455715.1. Taxonomy (NCBI): domain Eukaryota; kingdom Metazoa; phylum Chordata; class Chondrichthyes; order Rajiformes; family Arhynchobatidae; genus Rhinoraja; species Rhinoraja longicauda. The sequence continues at coordinate 173,531 of NC_135960.1, read as the reverse complement.
ATTTGATGAGGTCGTGGGTATAAAGTGGGATTAGTGTGGATGAGTCTTGCCGGTTGGCACGGACCCATCAGGGCAAAGAGCCTATTTGCTGCGGACATCCATCCATCCCCATCCCCTTCCCCACCTCCACCCCCTTCCCCACCCCCATCCCCTTCCCCACCCCCATCTCCTTCCCCACCTCCACCCCCTTCCCCATCCCCTACCACATCCCCTTCCCCACCCCCATCCCCATCCTCTTCCCCACCTCCACCCCCTTCCCCATCCCCACCTCCATCCCCTTCCCCACCTCCACCCCCTTCCCCACCCCCACCCCATCCCCTTCCCCACCTCCACCCCCTTCCCCATCCCCTTCCCCACCCCGTTCCCCACCCCCACCCCCTTCCCCACCCCCATCCCCTTCCCCACCCCCACCCCCATCCCCATCCCCTTCCCCATCACTGGATGTCCGAGTTGCAACATCTGTAGTGTTTTGGTCAGATGGCATTGGTCAAGAGAAAAATACATCTAACTGTTCCAAGTCAATTATCTTATAGCACCAAGGCGAAGAATAAACATTCAGTTTGAGGACATTGTGGAGTTAGAAGACACTGCCAAAGCTGAAATCCTAGAACATAGACCAGTACAGGACAAGAACAGACCCTTCGGCCCACAATATCTGTGCCGAAAATGTTGCCAAATCCAACTTTTATCAGCCAGCACATAATCCATATCCCTCCATTCCCTGTGCTACCCAAAATTACTTAAACACCACTATCATATCTGCCGGAACCACCACCATTGGCAGCGCATTCCAGGCATCCTCCGTCCAGGTGAAAAGGTTCCGACTGTCTACCCTATCTTTGTCTCTCATAATTTTATATTTCTATCAGAACTCCCCACAACCTTCAGGATTCCAGAGAAACCAATATGTCTGTTCAACCTCTCCGTGTACGAGCCCCCACAGGCCTAACCCAGGCATCGTTCTGGTAAACCTCCTCTGCACCCTCTTCCTGTACCTGAAACCCTCTAATCCAACCTCTCCCTGTAGCTGAAACCCTCTAATGCAACCTCTCACTGTAGCTGGGACCCTCTAATTCAGGCATCATTCTGGTAAACCTCCTCTGCACCCTCTCCAAAGCCCCTACATCATTCCTGTAATGGGGGCGACCAGAACTGCACGCAATCCTCCAGATGCAGCCTGACCAAAGTCCTATAAAGCTGCATCGTGACTTCCTGACTCTTATATGCAATGCCCCGACCTATGAAGGCAAGGGTACCTTACGCCGTATTTACCATCCTAACACTTGTGTTGCCACTTCAGGAAGTTATGGACTTGAACCCCAGGATCTCTCTGTACATCAGTGGTGTTCTGAGTTATTAACTGTATATCTTCTCATTACATTCAATCTCCCAAAGTGCGACATCTCACACTTGCTCAGATTAACCTCCACCGGCCATTTCTACCCCCCATTTCTGGAGCTGATCTATATCCCACTGTATTGTTTGACAGCCCTCCCCACAGTCCACATCCCCAACAAGCTTGATGTCATCTGCAAACTTACTAACCAATCCATGTTTACGTCCAACTCATTTATATATATCACAAACAGCAGAGGTCAAGCAAGCAAGTCAAGTCAAGTTTATTTGTCACATACATATACAAGATGTGCAGTGAAATGAAAGTGGCAACGCCTGCGGATTGTGCTAAACTACAAAACAGGATAGAATAAAACAAATTTTAACACAAAAAATAAGTTAATACAGTAAATTAAATTAAATTAGTCCCTGGTGATATGAGAGTTAACAGTCCTGATGGCCTGTGGGAAGAAACTCCGTCTCATCCTCTCTGTTTTCACAGCGTGACAGCGGAGGCGTTTGCCTGACCGTAGCAGCTGGAACAGTCCGTTGCTGGGGTGGTAGGGGTCCCCCATAATGTTGCTGGCTCTGGATCTGCACCCCCTGATGTATAGGTCCTGCAGGGGGGCGAGTGTAGTTCCCATGGTGCGTTCAGCTGAACGCACTACTCTCCGCAAAGCCTTCCTGACCTGGGCAGAGCTGTTCCCAAACCAGACTGTGATGTTGCTGGACAGGATGCTCTCTTCAGCCCCAGAGTAGAAGCACTGAAGGATCCTCAGTGAGCCTCTAAATTTCCTCAACTGGCTGAGGTAGTAAAGGCGCTGCCTTGCCTTACTCACCAGTGCGGCAATGTGTGTTGTTCATGTCAGACCCTCTGTGATGCGGACTCCCAGGTATTTAAAGCTGCTCACCCTATCCACAGTAATCCCATTTAACTCCAGTGGCGTGTACGTCCTCGGATGTTGAGCCCTTCTAAAGTCTACAATCAGCTCCTTAGTTTTTGTGACGTTCAAGAGGAGGCTGTTGTCCTGACACCAGAGTGCCAGATCAGCCACCTCCTCCCGGTAGGCCTTCTCATCGTTGTCGGAGATCCGGCCCACCACCACAGTGTCAACAGCAAACTTGATGATGGAGTTGGAGCTGAACCTGTACCGATGCAGCGGAACGCCACTGGTCACAGACTTCCGGCCCGAATATTGTCCCTCCACCACAACCCTCTGTCTTCTATCAGTAAACCAGTTCTGAATCCACACGACCAAGTCACTGTTAATGCTCTGCATCTTAATCCACTGGGTCAGCTCAAAGATCATTATCAAATACAATCCTGAGCAAAAACAAAAGTTTTGGTCGAGACACTGCATTAGGTCTAGAAACTTCGAAAATAGGTGCAGGAGGAGGCCATTCGGCCCTTCGAGCCAGCACTGCCATTCATTGTGATCATGGCTGATCGTCCCCAATCAATATTCCGTGCCTGCCTTCTCCCCATATCCCTTGATTCCACTAGCCCCTAGAGCTCTATCTAACTCTCTCTTAAATCCATCCAGTGATTGGTCTGATCCAGTTCTTCATCCCTTTTCCTCCACAGATGCTGCCTGACCCGCTGAGTTGTCCCAGCAGGTTGCTTTTACTTGAGGACATTGTTTGTAGACAGCATGCAGCAATTCTAAGAATCATCTCCCATCCAACACAACAGAACTACCCTAAAGTAAATCCAGACTTGCACGAATAAGTGGCAGGCACCAACCTCACCACTGCTGCTGGGTAAAGACCTTGCTCACAGCTTCAGCCTCTTTCCTTTGACTTTCACGAAGACCATTACCAGGTCCCACAGCCAGATTTGTGCACGCCATCAATGGTGCACAGGTTAGATACTCCAGAGAACAACGTAGAACAGTACAGCACAGGAACAGGCCCTTCAGCCCGCAATGTCTATACTCTGACAAGCTTCTCATCTACTGTCCACTCCACTAACTACAAGGGGTTTGGGTGAATAAGAAAGAAACAGTCAGAGAGGTGAATGGAAGGGTGGATAAACAGAGGACACATCTATGGATGGCACTCACCCAGCAGTTTGTAATCCTCCAAAAGGAAACTCCACTTTCTTGTTTTCATATCTATGATCCAATAAAATTGATAAATATCAGACCCTGATTAAGAACGAGCTTAAGGAAAAACCTTCAGAACTGTGGAGATGCAGAGAGAAAGGAGGGTTTAAGGTGGGAAAGTAAACAGCAATGCACAGAATGATAGTTATTGCAACCAGTGTTGTACCGTACAGTAATGGGCCCTTCGGCCCACTGTATCCATGCCGACCGTTTTGCACATCAATGTTAATCCTGTTTGCATGTACCGGGTCCCAATCCTTCTCTGTCTCGTCTCATCAAGTGCCGATCTAAACGTCTCTTAAAGGTAGTGATCGTATTAAATTCCACCCCACCTCCTCCAGCAGCATCTTCTGGATTTTAACCACTCTGTAAAGAAACATTCCCCTCAGATCCCTTTTCAAATTCCTTCCTCTCACCTTAAATCGATTAACTGTTGTTTTTGTTGGTAAAAGATTCGAACTCTCTACCTTGTCTATGTCCCTCATCATTCTATGTCGCTCTGTCAGGTCTCACCTCAGTCTCCCTCGCTCCAAGGAAAGCAACCCGAGCCAGAACTTCATGCCTCTTCTTGCATCGTTAGCACCGATGTACACCCAGAGCTCTGCCTGATCTCTCTCCCCTCTCAGAACGTTCCGGATCCTGACCCTGGCACTAGACAAGCAACACACCATCCAGCAGTCTTGCTCTCTGCCTCAGAAATAACCGTCTCCTCCCCTCACTCACCCCACGACTACTACTTGCCTACACTACTGCCCCACACCTACCTATCACTACCCCTTGCCTCTGAATTGTCTGGGGTTATGGGGAGAAGGCAGGAGAATGGGGTTGAGAGGGAATGAAAGATCAGCCATGATTGAATGGCGGAATAGACTTGATGGGCCAAAAGGCCTGATACTGCTTTTATAAGTCAAGTCAAGTCAAGTCAATTTTATTTGTATAGCACATTTAAAAACAACCCACGTTGACCAAAGTGCTGTACATCTGATTAGGTACTAAGGGGAAAAAAAATGAAACATACAGTAGCACGCAAACAGTTCACAGCGCCTCCTCAATGAGTCTCAAACGCTAGGGAGTAGAAATAGGTTTTGAGCCTGGACTTAAAGGAGTCGATGGAGGGGGCAGTTCTGATGGGGAGAGGGATGCTGTTCCACAGTCTAGGAGCTGCAACCGCAAAAGCGCGGTCACCCCTGAGCTTAAGCCTAGACCGCGGGATAGTGAGTAGCCCCAAGTCGGCCGACCTGAGGGACCTGGAGTTAGAGAGGGGGATTAGAAGATTTTTGATGTAGGGGGGGGAATGTCCATTTAGGGCTTTATACGTGAATAGGAGGAGCTTGAAGTTGATTCTGTACCGTACAGGGAGCCAGTGGAGAGGCCAGAATCGGGGTGATGTGGTCCCTTTTACGGGTACCCGTAAGGAGTCTCGCAGTAGTCTAGGCGGGAGGAAATGAAAGCGTGAATGATTTTTTCTGTGTCGTCGAATTGGAGGAAAGGTTTGATTTTAGCTATGGTTCGAAGTTGGAAGAAGCTGGCTTTTACCACAGCGTTGACTTGCTTATCAAATTTTAATGCAGAGTCAAATATCATGCCGAGGTTTTTGACATGCGGTTTGACTAGGCAGGATAGACTTCCAAGACTGCCTGTTATCGATTTGATGGAGTCGGGGGGGCCGAATAGGATGACCTCAGACTTGCTCTCATTTAATTGGAGGAAGTTCTGTGCCATCCAACATTTTATGTCCTCAAGGCAGTGTAAGAGGCTGTTTAAATTTGACTGGTTGTTGGGTTTCAGGGGGAGGTAAAGCTGAGTGTCATCGGCATAGCAGTGGAAAGAAATGCCGTGCCTTTGAATGATTTGGCCAAGGGGGAGCATGTATAGAGAGAAGAGAATGGGGCCTAGGATGGAGCCTTGTGGAACTCCGCAGGAGAGGCTAGCTGGAGCAGAGGAATAACTGCCTATGTTGATGGCGAAACTCCTATCTTTGAGGTACGAAGCGAACCAGCTCAGGGCAGTGCCATCAACGCCAACCGCGTACCGGAGACGGTCAATAAGGTTGGTGTGGTCCACTGTATCAAACGCTGCGCTGAGGTCGAGAAGGAGCAGGATTGCACAGTCGCCGGTGTGGATGGCGAGAAGCAGGTCGTTGTGTACCTTCAACAAGGCAGACTCTGTGCTGTGGTGGGCTCTGAAACCTGACTGGAAACTTTCCAGGATGGTGTATTGGTGCAGGTAGGGCACTAATTGGTTTAGAATTGCCTTTTCAAGGACTTTTGACAGGAATGGCAGTTTGGAAATGGGTCTGTAGTTGCTAGGCAAGGTGGGGTCTAGGTTAGGTTTTTTCAGTAGGGGCTGGACCACCGCGTGCTTGAAACTGGTTGGAACAGTGCCAGTGGCCAGAGAACTGTTGATAATAGAGAGGATGCTGGGACCGGCTATTGCAATGACATCCTTCAGAAGGGCAGTGGGGGCAGGATCAAGGGGGCAGGTTGCAGGTTTCATAGCGGAGACAAGCTTTGCAAGGGAGGATAGAGTGACGGGTTGGAAGCAGTCCAATTTAGATGAACATGACTTATGAACATGAACTAAAGAGGAAACCAACTCACAAAATGTTGTTAACTTTGTGACCAACTCACAAAATGTTGGCTGTGCTCCACAGCGAGTCCATTGCCAGCTCTGGTTGGCCCGTCAGGAGCTGTAGTTGGACACGTTTCCCCCAGGCTTAGACATCGGAGGCATTACCACCCTACACCACTACCCCAACTCTCAGTCTTTATCATCAGTCCCTTCTACTAAGAGAAAAATACTTGGCTGATCACCACTCTTCCGCCTCACTGAAGTACGACACTCACTAAATCCTGCTCATTGTGGCACTTTGATCTCAGCATCTGCTCTGCAAGAGGTGGGTTGTGGCGGGGAGTGGAAACTGTAGATGTAGAAATACAGCAAGGGATGAAAAGTATCAGAGTGGACAGTGAAATGTATCAGAGTGGAGAGTGAAATGGGTGCTGATGAGGTTGGGAGAAACCAAGAGATGGAAGAACTCACCATAATTCCTGGAATTCACCCGTTTGAAGACAGCCAGGACCTCTGCATGGAAAGTAATCTCCACCTCACAGCGGGACCTGGAGACCAGGAGGATTCGCCCTTGTATCCCAGCACCAGGTTTCTTCCAGTTCTTGCCCACCTTCACCAGCTGATTTATGCTAAGTGCCAAACTCCGCTTTCTCCTGGTTCTTGGTGAATTGCTGGGGATGACGTCTGTTTCTACCATTCCGTCCAATGGCTTCAACATAATGTTTGGGATATACTTTATCTGCTCCACTGAAACAGAGAACAGGAAGGAACAAGGAAACAGAATGTAGAATATCATGTTACAGCTGCAGAGAAAATGCTTACAACCAAATGGCCGTAACATGGCAGGTTGGCAATCCATCCAAGAGTCTGATAAAAGTGAGGAAGACGTGAACTTGAATCTGGTGGTGTGCGCTTTCCTGCTTTTGTAAAGAAGAGAGAATGACTAGGGTGTGAGTGATCTTTGATTATGTTGGCTGCTTTCCCGAGGCACCCTACATGGATAGGAAGGTCACCTCATAATACACCATTTCCATGGTTCACATTGCGCAGAACAATCAGCCCACACACAAGCACTATCCTACACACTAGGGACAAATTATACTTCACAGAAGCCAATTAACCTACAAGCATGTACGTCTTTTGGAGTGTGGGAGGAAACCGGAGCACCTGGACAAAACCCACAGTCACAGAGAGAACCTGCAAACTCCATACAGACAGCACCCGTAGTCAGGATGGAACCCTGGCACTGTGGCATTGTACAGCAGCAACTCTACTGCTGTGCCATTGTGTCGCCACCACTACTCCCAGCACCCACCACTGTGTGTACACAAACCTGCCTTCTGGCGCAGGGGTAGAGTTGCTGCCTCACAGTGCCAGAGACCCGGGTTCGGTGCTGTCTGTATGGAGTTTGTACATTTTCCCCGTGACCTGAATGAATGAATAAGTTTATTGGCCAAGTATGCATATACAAGGAATGTACCTTGGTGCCCCGCTCACAAATGACAACACAAACATACAGTTAACAATTAAGAATAAAGCACAACCACATCAAAACAATAAGGATACACCATTACGGTCTAAACATGTAGGTGAAAATAAACCAGAGCAAAAAAGAGACTACAGACTTTGGTTATTGAGTAGAACTATCACTCGTGGAAAAAAGCTGTTTTTATGTCTGGCTGTGGCTGCTTTGACAGTCCGGAGTCGTCTTCCAGAGGGAAGTGCTTTGAAGAGTTTGTGGCCAGGGTGAGAGTGGTCAGAGATCATCTTGCCCACTTGCTTCCTGGCCCTTGCAGTGTACAGTTTGTCAATGGGGGGAAGGTTGCAGTCAACAACCTTCTCAGCTGTGCGAACGATCCATTGCAGCCTCCGGATGTCGTGCTTGGTGGCTGAGCCAAACCAGACCATGATGGAGAAGGTGAGGACGGACTCAATGATAGCAGTATAGAATTGGACCATCATTGCTTGTGGCAGATTGTGTTTCTTCAGTTGCCGCAGGAAGTACATCCTCTGTTGGGCCTTTTTTGACTGTGGAGGCGATGGTGGCCCCCCATTTAAGGTCCCTGGATATGATGGTTACAAGGAACTTAAATTACTCCACAGATGTGACTATGTTGTTGTTGATGGTGAGTGGGGGGACGAGAGTGGGAGCTCTTCGAAGGTCTACAATTAGTTCCACTGACTTGAGAGCATTGAGCTCCAGGTTGTTGCGATGGCACCAGGACGCCAGCTGTGTCACTTCCCCTCCGTAGGCAGATTCCTCCCCATCCTGGATCAGTCCAATCAGGGTAGTGTCATCCGCAAACTTGAGGAGCTTGACAGAGGAGTCTGTGGAGGTGCAGTCGTTGGTGTAGAGAGTAAAGGAGAGAGGAGAGTACGCAGCCTTGCGGAGCTCCTATGCTGAGGGTCTGCGAGTTCGTGATGTGCTTTCCCAGCCTCACAGGCTGCTTCCAGACCTGCGTGGGTTTTTTCCTGGATCTCCGGTTTTCTCCCACACTCCAAAGACGTACAGGTTTGTAATAGGTGCAGGAGGAGGCCAATCGGCCCTTCGAGCCAGCACCACCTTTCAATGTGATCATGGCTGATCATTCTCAATCAGTACCCCGTTCCTGCCTTCTCCCCATACCCCCTGACTCCGTTATCCTTAAGAGCTCTATCTAGCTCTCTCTTGAATGCATTCAGATAATTGGCCTCCACTGCCTTCTGAGGCAGAGAATTCCACAGATTCACAAATCTCTGACTGAAAAAGTTTTTCCTCATCTCAGTTCTAAATGGCCTACCCCTTATTCTTAAACTGTGGCCCCATTGCTTGGTATAATTGTAAATTGTCCCAAGTATGTGCAGGATAATGTTAATTTGCGGGGATTGCTGGTCAGGGTGGACTCAGTGGGCAAAGGGCCTGTTTCTGTGCTGTATCTGTAAACTAAACTCTTACCTTAGTATTTGATATTTTCATCCTGGGAAATAGGTTCTGACTGTCTACCTCTCTCATAATTTTGTACATTTCTATCAGGTCTCCCCGCAATCTTTGGCATTCCAGAAAAAACAATCCAAGTCTGTCCAACAATCCAAGTCTGTGAGGCACCCAATATTTTCAATGAGGAAAGAACACAAAACGCTGGCGTTACTCAGCGGGTCAGGCAGCATCTCTGCAGAACATGGATAGGTGATGTTTCACAGAATGCTGGAGTAACTCAGCGGGTCAGGCAGCATCTCTGGAGGACATGGATAGGTGATGTTTCAGAGTGCTGGAGTAACAGCGGCTCAGACAGCATCTCTGGAGAACATGGATAGGTGACGTTTCACACAGTGCCGGAGAAACTCAGCAGGTCAGGCAGCATCTGTGGAGAACATGGATAGGTGACGTTTCACAGAGTGCTGGAGTAACTCAGCGGGTCAGGCAGCATCTGTGGAGAACATGGATAGGTGACGTTTCACGGAGTGCTGGAGTAACTCAGTGGGTCAGGCAGCATCTGTGGAGAACATGGATAGGTGACATTTCAAAGAGTGCTGGAGTAACTCAGTGGGTCAGGCAGCATCTGTGGAGAACATGGATAGGTGACGTTTCAGGTCAGGATTCATCTTCAGACTGCCCAATGAGGGTGGCAAGCCTGAGAAACCACAGCCCCACCCTGAAGACATTGGCTCCATTGTATCACTGATGGAGTCAAAGAAGTGTAGAAGGGTCTCTGTCCATGCTCTGCATTGCGTACTCACTCAATCTGTCATAATCACCCAGACTGAAGCTCCACGTCTTGGTGACTGCATCTGAAATCAAAGAATCACAGTGAAGGCAAATCCTGATCTTTATGCTGGCATTGTCAGACTATAATTATCTGGTGAACACCAGGTAGACAGTGAACATGAATCAGAAGGCACAACCAAACATGCTGGAAATCAAGCCAATGGAATGCCATCCCCAGTGAGTGCTGGGAAGGGTCAGGCCACCATCCAATACCGATTGTATTTACTCATGTTTTTTAACATTTTTAGTTTTAGAGATACAGTGTGGAACTGGCCCTTCGGCCCATGCCGACCAATGATCACCTGTACACTAGTTCCGTGTTATTCCGATTTTGCATCCTACACACTAGGGGCATTTTATAGAAGTGAATTAACCTACAAAATTACAACTTTGGGATGTGGTAGGGAACTGGAGCACCCGAAGAAAACCCACACAGTCACAGGGAGAATGTACAAACTCCGTACAGACAACATGTGTAGTCAGGATCGAACCCAGGTATCTGGTAAGGCAGCAAGTCACCCTCTGCACCACCGTGCCCCCTTTTAAAAATGTAATAGTCGAATATCTGATGTGATGGTGACCATGCCAGACAAAACCTTTCACTTCAGTGCATGTGACAATAATAAACCTAAACCTTTTAGCCAGAACCTTTTCAGAGAATCAAGAACCAAAGGACTTAGATTTAATGTGAGAGGGGATAGATTTTACAAGAACCTGAGGGACAGCCTTTTCAGAGGTGGGTAAATGCAATGAGCTGCCAGAGGAAGTAGTTGAGGCAGGTACAATAATGACATTTAAAAGATACATCAGCAGATAAATGGGTAGGAAGGGTTTAAAGGAATATGGGGCAACTTGGACTAACGTAGATGGGACGTCTTGGTCGGCATGGGATGAGTTGGGCCAAAGGCCCTGTTTCTGTGCAATAACTCGAAATTTGGTTCAATATAGTTCAACATCCTTTTGGAGGTAGGGTACTGACATGGATAGAAAATTGGTTGACAGACAGAAAGCAAAGAGTGGGGATAAATGAGTCCCTTTCGGAATGGCAGGCACTAACTAGTGAGGTACCACAAGGCAGGGTGCTGGGACCGCAGTTATTTACAATATACATTAATGACTTATAGACAATAGGTGCAGGAGGAGGCCATTCGGCCCTTCGAGCCAGCACCGCCATTCAATGTGATCATGGCTGATCATCCTCCATCAGTACCCTGTTCCTGCCTTCTCCCCATACCCCCTGACTCCGCTATCCTTAAGAGCTCTATCTAGCTCTCTCTTGAATGCATTCAAAGAATTGGCCTCCACTGCCTTCTGAGGCAGAGAATTCCACAGAATGAAGGGATGAAGGGATTAAAAGTACCATTAGCAAATTTGCAGATGATACAAAGCTGGGTGGTAGTGTCAACTGTGAGGAAGATGCTATGAGGTTGCAGGGTGACTTGGACAGGTTGTGTGAGTGGGCGGATGCAGTTTAATGTAGATAAGTGTGAGGTTATCCACTTTGGTGGTAAGAATAGGAAGGCAGAGTATTATCTGAATGGTGTCAAGTTAGAAAAAGGGGATGTACAACGAGATCTGGGTGTCCTAGTGCATTAGTCACTGAAAGGAAGCATGCAGGTACAGCAGGCAGTGAAGAAAGCCAATGGAATGTTGGCCTTCATAACAAGAGGAGTTGAGTATAGGAGCGAAGAGGTCCTTCTGCAGTTGTACAGGGCCCCAGTGAGACTGCACCTGGAATACTGTGTGCAATTTTGGTCTCCAAATTTGAGGAAGGATATTCTTGCTATTGAGGGCGGGCAGCGTAGGTTCACTAGGTTAATTCCCGGAATGGCGGGACTGTCATATGTTGAAAGACTGGAGCGACTAGGCCTGCGTACACTGGAATTTAGGATGAGAGGAGATCTTATCGAAACGTATAAGATTATTAAGGGGTTGGACACATTAGAGGCAGGAAACATGTTCCCAATGTTGGGGGAGTCCAGAACAAGGGGCCACAATTTAAGAATAAGGGGTAGGCCATTTAGAACTGAGATGAGGAAAAATATCAAATACTAAGGTAAGAGTTTAGTTTACAGATACAGCACAGAAACAGGCCCTTTGCCCACTGAGTCCACCCCGACCAGCAATCCCCGCACATTAACATTATCCTGCACATACTAGGGACAATTTACAATTATACCAAGCAATGGGGCCACAGTTTAAGAATAAGGGGTCGGCCATTTAAAACTGCGATGAGGAAAAACTTTTTCAGTCAGAGTTGTGAATCTGTGGAATTCTCTGCCTCAGAAGGCAGTGGAGGCCAATTATCTGAATGCATTCAAGAGAGAGCTAGATAGAGCTCTTAAGGATAGAGGAGTCAGGGGGTATGGGGAGAAGGCAGGAACGGGGTACTGATTGAGAATGATCAGCCATGATCACATTGAATGGCGGTGCTGGCTCGAAGGGCTGAATGGCCTCCTCCTGCACCTGTTGTCTATCCTCTCACCCTCACCCTCACGGCCACCCTCACTCTCACCCTTATGGACATTACCGTATTTTCGGCTTGCGACGCTTTGGAAGGCGGCCAGCAGCTCCGAGTTGAACCCCACCTCCACTCGGAAGCGCCGCGGGCCGTGCTGGACACAGCTGCCGCTGCAGCAGGGGCCCAGGCTCCCAGCCTGGGGACCGGGGGGACTACGGGGCCCTGCACCGGCACCGGCACCGGCAGCGGGCGGGGACGGGCTCCAGGTCCCGGGCTGGGGGGCGGGCGCGGCCTGGGCCTGAGCGCTGGGCCCGGGCAGAGCCGGGGGGTCGGGCTGGTTCCCGGCCGCCAGCGCGGTGGCCACTTGCCGCTGCCGCAGGCCCAGTCTCTCGGCCCGCAGGGCCAGCGCCCGCCGCCGGTTCTCCTCGATCCGCCGTTTCTGCTCGTCGCTGAGGCCGGCGGACATGGCGGCGCCGGGGCCGGGGGTCGGTGCCCTCACTGGGCCGGGGGTCGGTGCCGGGGCCGGGGGTCGGTGCCGGGGCCGGGGGTCGGTGCCCTCACTGGGCCGGGGGTCGGTGCCCTCACTGGGCCGGGGCCGGGGGTCGGTGCCCTCACTGGGCCGGGGGTCGGTGCCCTCACTGGGCCGGGGGTCGGTGCCGGGGCCGGGGGTCGGTGCCCTCACTGGGCCGGGGCCGGGGGTCGGTGCCCTCACTGGGCCGGGGGTCGGTGCCCTCACTGGGCCGGGGGTCGGTGCCCTCACTGGGCCGGGGCCGGGCGGCGCGTCGCTGCTCTGTGGGCGGCGCGGCCGTTACGTGAGCTCCGTGCTGTGCGGGGGTCCGGTGCACTCACTGGGGCGGGACCGGGGCCGGTTCTCTGGTGTCTGTGCCCGGGGCGGTGTTGGGGTTGGGTCGGGTCCGGGGTCCGGGGTCGCGGCTCTGTGGGCGGCGCGGCCGTTACGTGAGCTCCGGGCTTTGCCGCGACTGGGCCGCGGGGCGGGTCCTGAAGGGGCGAGGCCTGGAGGGGGCGGGGTCAGGCGCTGCCCTGATTGACGGGTGGACAAGCAGGCAGTGATGTCACACAGCGGGCGCGTCAGTCAACGTCTGAGGGGAGGGGTCACGGAGTCACAGGGACTGGGGTACAGGACACACACTGGGGTACGGGACACACACTGGGGTACGGGACACTCACTGGGGTACGGGACACACACTGGGGTACGGGACACTCACTGGGGTACGGGACACTGGGGTACGGGACACTGGGGTACATGGTAAATAGACAATAGACAATAGGTGCAGGAGGAGGCCATTCAGCCCTTCGAGCCAGCACCGCCATTCAATGCGATCATGGCTGATCACTCTCAATCAGTACCCCGTTCCTGCCTTCTCCCCATACCCCCTCACTCCGCTATCCTTAAGAGCTCTATCCAGCTCTCTCTTGAAAGCATCCAACGAACTGGCCTCCACTGCCAGAGGCAGAGAATTCCACACCTTCACCACTCTCTGACTGAAAAAGTTATTCCTCATCTCCGTTCTAAATGGCCTACCCCTTATTCTTAAACTGTGGCCCCTTGTTCTGGACTCCCCCAACATTGGGAACATGTTTCCTGCCTCTAATGTGTCCAATCCCCTAATTATCTTATATGTTTCAATAAGATCCCCCCTCATCCTTCTAAATTCCAGTGTATACAAGCCTAATTGCTCCAGCCTTTCAACATACGACAGACCCGCCATTCTGGGAATTAACCTAGTGAACCTACGCTGCACGTAGGGGTACGGGACACTGGGGTACAAGACACTGGGGTACGGGACACATAGGGGTACAAGACACATAGGGGTACAGGACACTGGGATACAGGACACTCACTGGCGTACAGGACACGGGTACGGGACACTGGGGTACAGGACACATAGGGGTACAGGACACATAGGGGTACGGGACACATAGGGGTACGGGACACATAGGGGTACGGGACACATAGGGGTACGGGACACATAGGGGTACGGGACACATAGGGGTACGGGACACATAGGGTACGGGACACATAGGGGTACGGGACACATAGGGGTACGGGACACATAGGGGTACGGGACACTGGGGTACGGGACACGGGTACGGGACACTGCCTGGGGTACGGGACACTGGGGTACGGGACACGGGTACGGGACACGGGTACGGGACACGGGTACGGGACACTGCTGGGGTACGGGACACTGCCTGGGGTACAGGCACTGGGTACAGGGTCACAGGTACTGGGTGCAGGTACAAGGGTCACAGGTACTGGGTACTGTACAGGTACAGGGGTCACAGGTACTGGGGTACAGGTACTGGGACACTGGGGTACAGAATACAGGGGGACGGGGCCGGTCGGTGTTCATAAGTGATAGGAGCAGGATTTGCCCACTCGGCCCATCGAGTCTACTCCGCCATTCAATCATGGCTGATCTATCTCTCCCTCCTAACCCCATTCTCCTGTCTTCTCCCCATAACCCCTGACACCCGCACTGATCAAGAGTCTGGCTATCTCTGCCTTAAATATATCCATTGACTTGATCTCCACCACCAACAATGAATTCCACAAATTCACCACCCTCTGACTAAAGAAATTCCTCCTCATCTCCTTCCTAAAGGAACATCCTTTCATTCTGAGGCTATGACCTCTGGCCCTCGACTCTCCCACTAGTGGAAACATCCTCTCCACATCCACTATATTCAGGCCTTTCACTCTTCGTTGTTTCAATGAAGTTCCTCCTCGTGCCGTACGGTATGTGTGTAGGGAGAGGGACTGACGGCCATCAGGGCTCTGTCTGTCGGGGAGGGGGGACATAGGATGTGTCAGAATTACACTCATCCCTTGGCCCATTGGGCCTGTTGATTAAGATCCAGTTGGAACCGTAGTTAACCTTCTTCACTGTCCACCAATTTTAGTGTCATCTACAAACATGCTAAACATACCATCTCATTCACATCTAAATAATTAATACAAATAGTGAATCTTTGGAAAACCGTTACAGGATTCCAGTCTGAAAAGAAACCCTTACCATCACCTGCCTACCAATTTTATGTTCACCCTGGATCCCATGTGCTCGAACCTTTTAGGCCAGGCTGCCATGCAGCACCTTGTCACCCCTATGTGTACCCCATTTTCATCTCTGAGACACAAAGAGCGGATGCAGCAGCAGCTCCGCCCGGGTAGGCACGCTCAATGGGCGGGCAGGGCTGGGACTGGGGGCCGGGGCTGGGGAAAGGGGCTGGGGGCCGGGGGAACGTGCCTGCATTTTTAACGTACACGGATGTATAAGCACACGGATGTATAAGTACACAGATGTACATGGATGTACAAGTACATGGATGTACACGTACACAGATGTGCAAGTACACGGATGTACATGTACACAGATGTAGATGTACAAGTACATGGATGTACATGTACAAGGATGGACACGTACACGGATGTACACATACACGGATGTACACATACAGGTACACGGATGTACAAGTACACGGATGTACACATACACGGATGTACACATACAGGTACACAGATGTACAAGTACACGGATGTACAAGCACACGGATGTACAAGTGCACGGATGTACACGTACACGGATGTACACGTACACGGATGTACACATACACGGATGTACACATACAAGTACACGGATGTACACATACAAGTACACGGATGGACAAGTACACGGATGTACAAGCACACGGATGTACAAGTACACGGATGGACAAGCACACGGATGTACACGTACACAGAGAGCCATTGGAACACATGATGTGAACGCTGATAGGTCAGAGAGGTGCGTGCACTTGCCAGTGAAGATGAGATCCCTTCCGGCAGCACCGTCCCTCCTCTAGTGCACAGCAACTGCACCTCCGTCAGGCCAGCGAACCTGACGGTTGCCAAACACTTTAACTCCCCCTTCCATTGCCACACTGACCTTTCTGTCCTGGGCCTCCTTCACTGTCAGAGTGAAGCCCAGCGCAAACTGGAGGAACAGCTCCTCATACACCCCAGTGGTATGAACATTGAAGACAGACACAGAGTGCTGGAGTAACTCAGCGTGTCAGGCAGCATCTGTGGAGAGAGGGAATGGGTGACGTTTGGGGTCGAGACCCTTCTTCAGACTTCAGGCAGTCCGGTGAGGGTTACGGGCAAGTTCGCCTCTTGGTCCGGCCCACGGACAGCCACAGGAGACCAGTAATGGGCAGAGCTCTGTGCTGAGGTACGCGGTCACTCTGGCCGCCTGGATTCAGCAAATACTCACTCACCTCCCGGGGACTCCGCTGCAGTTGTGTGTTCATCCTCTTCATGTCCCACCCACTTCACTTTGGATTCGGATGAAAACTCTGCGCGAAATAACCACATGAGGTTTGCGCAGTAATCAACCACAACCACAACCAGACCCAGGGCAGAGAAGGGTCGGGAGAGAGCGGGCAGGGAGTGAGAGAGAGCGGGGAGTGAGAGAGAGAGCGGGGAGTGAGAGAGAGCGGGGAGAGAGAGAGCGGGGAGTGAGAGAGAGCGGGGAGTGAGAGAGCGGGGAGTGAGAGAGAGCGGGGAGTGAGAGAGCGGGGAGTGAGAGAGAGCGGGGAGGGTGAGAGAGAGATCGGGGAGTGAGAGAGAGCGGGGAGGGTGAGAGAGAGAGCGGGGAGTGAGAGAGAGCGGGGAGGGTGAGAGAGAGATCGGGGAGTGAGAGAGAGGGGAGAGAGAGAGCGGGGAGTGAGAGAGAGCGGGGAGTGAGAGAGCGGGGAGTGAGAGAGAGAGCGGGGAGTGAGAGAGAGGGGAGAGAGAGAGCGGGGAGTGAGAGAGAGCGGGGAGTGAGAGAGAGCGGGGAGGGTGAGAGAGAGAGCGGGGAGTGAGAGAGAGGGGAGAGAGAGAGCGGGGAGTGAGAGAGAGCGGGGAGTGAGAGAGGCGGGGAGGGTGAGTGAGAGAGCGGGGAGGGTGAGTGAGAGAGCGGGGAGTGAGAGAGAGCGGGGAGTGAGAGAGCGGGGAGTGAGAGAGAGCGGGGAGGGTGAGAGAGAGCGGGGAGTGAGAGAGAGAGGGGAGAGAGAGAGCGGGGAGTGAGAGAGAGCGGGGAGCGGCCGCTTTAAGGGGCGGGCAGAGAGAGGCGGGGACGCGGGGCGGGCGCTGTCCGCTGTCCTGGTGCTGAACATCCCCGGTGTTGGAGACTCGATGCCGGGGCCGGGCCAGTCCCGAGAGGCGACACTGGAGCCAGAGAGGCCGAGAGGCGGCCGGGGAGTCGGAGACTGGATGTGAAGCGGCGCCAGGCGGGATAAGCCGGAGCTGCGACAGGCCATCGGGAGGGAGGGAGCAGCTGGAGAGGGCCCCGCACCGGAGCAGCCCGGCCCCGGGCATCGACAGCCCCAGCCCCCAGCCCCCAGCCCCGGCCCCAGCTCCTTTCCCCAACCCCGGCCCCAGCCCCAGCTCCTGCCCGCCCATTGATCGTGTCCACCCGGGCGGAGCTGCTGCTGCATCCGCTCTTTGTGCCTCGGAGATGAAAATGGATCCCGTTCCACTTGTTTGTGCGGAACGCGAACACCTTCAGTAATCCGGTAGCGTCGCCTCCCGGACCATCGGCGCTGCCCGGGGCCAACGCGACTCAGTCCCGGGACTGTCCCGGTGTAGACGGCTTGTCCGGGGGCACGACAGCTCGGACCCGCCCAGGCCAGGATTAATCCGGAATAGATCCACCCGGCTCAGGATTGTTGCAAGTTGGACCGCCCGCTTCAGGACTGTTCTGGATCGGACCCGCCGCCCCCAACCCCGGGTCAGGATTGATCCGGATCGGACCCGCCCGGGCCAGGATCGGACCCGCCCGGGTCAGGATCGGAACAGCCCGGGTCAGGATCGGACTAGCCCGGGCCAGGATCGCAACAGCCCGGGCCAGGATCGCAACAGCCCGGGCCAGGATCGGAACAGCCCGGGCCAGGATCGGACTAGCCCGGGCCAGGCCGCCTATTCCAGTGTGGTGCTGAGCCGGAATCCCGGGTGGGAACGGGCTGGGTTCGACCCCATTGTGCCGTGTCCGGGCCTGGGCTTCTGCAGCCGCTCATTGTTGGGTCAGACCACACACATGTTGCGCCAGGTCCTGATGAAGTGCCGCTGCCACATGTTGTTCAATGACTTGAAGCTTCCGCCGCTCCGGCGACCCGCCCCTCCGCCTTCTGGGATGAATTACGACCAGATTTCACGGTCCACTAACGTCCCGTCCAACAACACACGGTCGGCGGCTGTCAAATGGACCAAGTGGCGGCCGGGCCGCGGGGTCCCGGCCGAGGACAACGGTCAGGGGCGAGAGGCCAGCGGCTACGAGCAGCCCGCGGCTCTGGCCAGTCCTTCGGACGAGGACTATTATCGCAGGAAAGGCGAAGACCGAGTGTCCCTCAGTAGTAGCATCGCCAGCGGCTGCACATCTCCCCAGTGTCGGATCTGCTTCCAGGGCCCGGAGCAGGTAAGTGGACACCACCAATGTCCCCTGCTCTTGGACCTCAGTTCATGTCTCCTCAGTCCATGTCCATGCAGGTTCTCCTCAGTCCATGTCTCCTCAGTCCTACAGGAGGCAGTGAAGAAAGCTAATGGCAGGTTGGCCTTCCTCACGAGAGGATTTGAGTATAGGAGCAAAGAGGTCCTTCTGCAGTTGTTCAGGTGCCCTGGTGAGACCACATCTGGAGTACTGTGTGCAGTTTTTGGTCTCCTAATTTGAGGAAGGAATGTCCTTGCTATTGAGGCAGTGCAGCCTAGGTTCAAGAGGTTAATCCCCGGGATGGCGGGACTGTCATGTGAGGAAAGATTGGAAAGACTAGGCTTGTATTCACTGGAGATTGGAAGGATGAGAGGGGATCTTATAGAGACGTATAAAATTATAAAAGGACTGGACAAGCTAGATGCAGGAAAAATGTACCCAAAGTTGGAGGAGTCCAGAACCAGGAGCCACAGTCTAAGGCCATTTAAAACTTTTAGAGCTCTAGGGGCTAGTGGATTCAAGGGATATGGGGAGAAGGTAGGCACCGGTTACTGATTGTGGATGATCAGCCATGATCACAATGAATGTTGGTGCTGGCTCGAAGGGCCAAATGGCCGCCTCCTGCACCTATTGTCTATGTTTCTATTAGTCCATATCTCCTCAGCCCATGTCGCCTCAGTCCATGTCCATGCAAGTTCTCCTCAGCCCATGCAGGTTCTCCTCAGTCCATGCAGGTTCTCAGTCCACGTCTCCTCAGTCCATGTCCATGCAAGTTCTCCTCAGCCCATGCAGGTTCTCCTCAGTCCATGCAGGTTCTCAGTCCATGTCTCCTCAGCCCATGCAGGTTCTCCTCAGTCCATGCAGGTTCTCAGTCCAGGTCTCCTCAGTCCATGCAGGTTCTCAGTCCATGTAGGTTCTCAGTCCACGTCTCCTCAGCCCATGCAGGTTCTCAGGCAGGTTCTCAGTCCACGTCTCCTCAGTCCATGTCTCCTCAGTCCATGTCTCCTCAGTCCATGTCCATGCAGCTTATCTGCAGAAGATCAACTTTACATCCTTGGGAGGGATGACTTGGGTAACATGAGGGGAAATGACAATGACTTTGATAGGTTGATGTCATTGGATTGTTTACCTGTGAACTCGTTTGAACATAGTCAGATCCTTGTTCATGAAGACCTGTCACTAATACCATACGTATACTAATACGGGATGCATTTCATAAACGCAAGGTAGTGTTGGAAAGATGAAGCTCATCTTCATCTGATGGCGAGAGAGAGTACGGGTATATCCAGGGCCACAAACCCCAGAAACAAATGTTGACACCATTCACACCAACCAATCACACCCTTTCCCCAAAACAAAACCATCTCCAACAAAGAGGTTCACAGGCACATTGAAGAAGATATACCTGGGTGCAGACCACTTGACCCTTCGTGGCTGATCATCCAATTCACCACTCTGTTCTCGCTTTGCCTCCATATCTCCGGATCCGTAAGATACAGGTGTACCTGATAGAGAAACACACGGAACAATGACATTCTTACTTGCAACAGCACAGCATTTTTGTAAACATAGTTTTCTATAGATAACATCAACAAACAAAAAAAGTCCAAAAGTTTAAAAAAAACAATATGCAAAGCAAAACAAAAGCCTGATGTCCCCAGTACAACCAAGACAGCTCAGAGTTCCAGGTCTAGTTGGGGTTTGGAGTATTCAATAGCCAGGTTGTTGGCATGTGGACAATGTGTGCCTCTGTTAAAGCAATGAATGAGCCCTCTCTTGTTACGTACCGATATTACTGCCATGCACCTACACCTCCATTGTGTCTTTGCTCTTTAGGGGGATCTGTTGAGTCCCTGTCGCTGTGCTGGTTCTGTTCGCTGCACACATCAACCGTGTCTGATCAAGTGGATAGGGGAGCGAGGATCCTGGAGCTGTGAGTTGTGTTACTATAAGTACCACGTCATCGCTATCAGTGCCAAGAACCCTCTCCAGGTACCAAACATCTCTCTACCTTGGTTTTACTTTGCTTCTTTTCCTCTTGCACATGAGAACACAGCCCATGAGCAGCATCCATTACCAGGCCATGCCAAAGCACTTAGTGCTGCCGGCTCATTGTTCCAGTGATCCGGGTTCAATCCTGACCTCCAGCAGTGCCTATGTGGTGTTTCCTCATTCCCTCTGTGACCACATGGGTTTCTTCCCACATTCCAATGTCATGCAGTGGGTTCATTGAGTGTTGGCCCTCAGTGTAGTCAATGATAAAAAGAATCGGAAGGAAGTTTAAGGTTTCAAGGTCAGTTTAATGTCACATGTACCAGTAAAGGAACAGTGAAAGTTGAGTTACCATACAGCCGTACTAAGTGAAAAGCAACAAGACACACAACCACATAAAAGTTAACATAAACATCCACCACAGTGGATTCCACATTCCTCACTGTGATGGAAGGCAATAAAGTTCAATCTTCTTCCTCTTGTCAGGGAGAAGTTGAGGGGACACGGATGTGAGGAGGGGAGAGGAGTACTGCTACATTGTTCCATGCGAGTTCACATGTGTCCACTGTGTCCATGCAAGCATGAAACTCGGCCCACAGCCCAGCACCTCCTGACTCTGCAAGTGTTGGGATTTTTAAGAATGTGGTGCATTTTTGTCTCTGCAAAACTTTCAGGCAATGAGCTGTGGACTCACCACCACAACCTCACGGAAGGAAATTTTTTCAATTTACACTGATCCGTCTATCAATTAAATTCATAGTAGTGTATGGCACAGAAACAGGCCCTTCAGCCCACCTTGTTCATGCCGACTATGATGTCTATTGATGCTGATCCCAAACGCATTAGACCTTTATTCTTCTCCAGCCTTTCTGTGTTTGTCCCTTTCCAAATGCATATTGTACTGTAATTGTATCTGCATCTATCACCACCTATACAGTGCACCACCATCTCTGACAACCTACCTCTCAGATCTGTACCTCTACAGTTCAATGACTCCTTCAAATTTCTCCCCTCTCACTGTCAACAACCAGAGGACATATGTTTAGTCTGAAGAAGGGTCTCGACCCGAAACGTCACCCATTCCTTCTCTCCCGAGATGCTGCCTGACCTGCTGAGTTACTCCAGCATTTTGTGAATAAATCGACATATGTTTAGTTGTGAGGAGAAAGATTTAACAGGAACCTGAGGGACAAATTTCCACAGAGAGGGTAGATGGGTGTATGGAATGAGCTTCCTGAGGAGGTTTTTGAGGTAGGTACTATAACAACCTTTAGAACATAGAACAGTACATCACAAGAACAGGCCCTTTGGCCCACATTGTCTGTGCCGAATATGAGAATAATTGATGTGGGAGGAAATCATTGAACTCAAAGGAAACCACAGGGAGAACATGCAAACTCCACACATACAACACTGGAGGTCAGGATTAGGCACAAAATGCTGGAGTAGCTCAGCGAGACAGGCAGCATCTCTAGAGAGAAGGAATGGGTGATGTTTCGGGTCGAGATCCTTCTTCAAAATGATGTCAGGGGAGTGGGAGGTCACGTGAGTTGGACACGTTAGAGGCAGGAAAGAATAGACAATAGACAATAGGTGCAGGAGGAGGCCATTCAGCCCTTCGAGCCAGCACCGCCATTCAATGTGATCATGGCTGATCATTCTCAATCAGTACCCCATTCCTGCCTTCTCCCCATACCCCCTGACTCCGCTATCCTTAAGAGCTCTATCTAGCTCTCTCTTGAATGCATTCAGAGAATTGGCCTCCACTGCCTTCTGAGGCAGAGAATTCCACAGATTTACAACTCTCTGACTGAAAAAGTTTTTCCTCATCTCAGTTCTAAATGGCCTACCCCTTATTCTTAAACTGTGGCCCCTTGTTCTGGACTTCCCCAACATTGGGAACATGTTTCCTGCCTCTAACGTGTCCAACCCCTTAATAATCTTATACGTTTCTATAAGATCCCCTCTCATCCTTCTAAATTCCAGTGTATACAAGCCTAGTCACTCCTGTCTTTCAACATATGACAGTCCCGCCATTCCGGGAATTAACCTAGTAAACCTATGCTGCACGCCCTCAATAGCAAGAATATCCTTCCTCAAATTTGGAGACCAAAACTGCACACAATACTCCAGGTGCAGTCTCACTAGGGCCCCGTACAACTGCAGAAGGACCTCTTTGCTCCTATACTCAACTTCCCTTGTTATGAAGGCAAACATTCCATTGGTTTTGTTCATGCTTCCTTTCAGTGACTGATGTAAAGCTGGGTGGTAGTGTGAACTGTGAGGAAGATGCTATGAAGTTGCAGGGTGACTTGGACAGGTTGTGTGAGTGGGCGGAAGCATGGCAGATGCAGTTTAATGTGGATTTGTGTGAGGTTATCCACTTTGGTGGTAAGAATAGGAAGGCAGAGTATTACCTGAATGGTGTCAGGTTAGGAAAAGGGGACGTACAACGAGATCTGGGTGTCCTAGTGCATCAGTCACTGAAAGGAAGCATGCAGGTACAGCAGGCAGTGAAGAAAGCCAATGGAATGTTGGCCTTCATAACAGGAGGAGTTGAGTATAGGAGCAAAGAGGTCCTTCTGCAGTTGTACAGGGTCCTAGTGAGACCGCACCTGGAGTACTGTGTGCAGTTTTGGTCTCCAAATTTGAGGAAGGATATTCTTGCTATTGAGGGCCTGCAGCGTAGGTTCACTAGGTTAATTCCCGGAATGGCGGGACTGTCATATGTTGAAAGACCGGAGCGACTAGGCTTGTATACACTGGAATTTAGAAGGATGAGAGGAGATCTTATCGAAACGTATAAGATTATTAAGGGGTTGGACACGTTAGTGGCAGGAAACATGTTCCCAATGTTGGGGGAGTCCAGAACAAGGGGCCACAGTTTAAGAATAAGGGGTAGGCCATTTAGAACTGAGATGAGGAAAAACGTTTTCAGTCAGAGAGTTGTGAATCTGTGGAATTCTCTGCCTCAGAAGGCAGTGGAGGCCAATTCTCTGAATGCATTCAAGAGAGAGCTAGATAGAGCTCTTAAGGATAGCGGAGTCAGGGGGTATGGGGAGAAGGCAGGAACGGGGTACTGATTGAGAATGATCAGCCATGATCACATTGAATGGCGGTGCTGGCTCGAAGGGACGAATGGCCTCCTCCTGCACCTATTGTCTATTGTCTATAAGATCCTCATCATCATTGATAGACAATAGACGCAGGAGGAGGCCATTCGGCCCTTCGAGCCAACACCGCCATTCAGTGTGATCATGGATGTACAGAGTGATCTTGGGATCCAAGTCCATAGCTCGCTGAAGGTGGCAACGCAAATAGACAGAGGGCGTGCGGTATGTTTTCCTTCATTGGTTGGGACATTAAGTATAAGAGTAAGGATGTTATGATGCAGTTTTGTCGCACTTTGCTGAGTGTATTTGGAGTATTGTGTGTAGTTCTGCTCGCCCCATTACAGAGAGGATGTGGAGGCTTTGGAGAGGGTGCAAAATAGATTTGCCCGAATGCTAAAAGACCCAAAGTGCTGGAGTAACTCAGTGGGTGTAGGCTCCAGGGAGAGGTCACACAAACTTCAATAGTTTTCCCTGGAACTTCGGAGGTGAGGGTGAGTGAGACCTGATAGGAACATGAAATGATGAGAGGCAGAAATAATTTGGACAGTCAGAAACATTTTCCCAGGGAGGAAATGTCAAAGACTGCAGGGCATTGGTTTAATAGGAAAATAACTGCAAATCGAAGGTATCACAAAAAATGCTGGTACAAATCGAAGGTATCACAAAATGCTGGAGTAACTCAGCATGTCAGGCAGCATCTTGGAGAGGGGGAATGGGTGACGTTTTGGGTCGAGACCCTTCTTCAGACTGAAGACTCTCCTAAATGCTGCCTGACCTGCTGAGCTACTCCAGCATTTTGTGATACCTTCGGGCATTGTTTTAAGGTCAGAGGAGCAAAATTTAGAGATGCGCGGGGTATGATTTTATGTGGGGCGTGGTTGTAGCTTGGAACACACTGCCTGGGGTGGTGGTGGAGGGAGACATGATAGGAACATTTGAGAGGCTTTTAGATGGGCACATGGATATGTAGGGACATGGATTGCATGCAGGCAGAGGGGATTAGTGTGGCATGGATATTGTGGGCCGAAGGGCCTGTTCCTATACAGTTTACCTATTTACCTGAATGGTGAACGATTAGGAGAAGGGGAGATGCAACGTGACCTGGGTGTCATGGTGCACCAGTCATTGAAAGCAAGCGTGCAGGTGCAGCAGGCAGTGAAGAAAGCGAATGGTATGTTGGCATTCATAGCAAGAGGATTTGAGTTTAGGAGCAGGGAGGTTGTACTGCAGTTGTACAGGGCCTTGGTGAGACCGCACCTGGAGTATTGTGTGCAGTTTTGGTCTCCTAATCTGAGGAAAGACGTTCTTGCCTTAGAGGGAGTACAGAGAAGGTTCACTAGATTGATCCCTGGGATGGCGGGACTTTCATATGAAGAAAGACTGGATAGACTGGGCTTGTACTCGCTGGAATTTAGAAGACTGAGGGGGGATCTTATAGAAACATATAAAATTCTTAAGGGGTTGGAGAGGCTAGATGCGGGAAGATTGTTCCCGATGTTGGGGGAGTCCAGAACCAGGGGTCACAGCTTAAGGATCAAAGGGGTCAAAGCTTTTAGGACCGAGATGAGAAAACATTTCTTCACACAGAGAGTGGTGAATCTGTGGAATTCTCTGCCACAGAAGGTAGTTGAGGCCAGTTCATTGGCTATATTTAAGAGGGAGTTAGATGTGGCCCTTTTTGCTAAAGGGATCAGGGGGTATGGAGAGAAGGCAGGTACAGGTTACTGAGCTGGATGATCAGCCATGATCATATTGAATGGCGGTGCAGGCTCGAAGGGCCGAATGGCCTACTCCTGCACCTATTTTCTATGTTTCTATGTCTACGTTTCCATGACAAACACATTTCTGAAAGGTGCAGGAGCAGTGATACCTGAGAGAATAGATATACAAGTCATCGAAAGTGGCAGAGCAGGTTAAATAAGTGGTTAATGAGGCAGGCACAATCCTGGCCTTTATCTAATGGCAACGCATCATATAAGATCAGAGGAGACCTTAAAACAACAAGACCTTTGCCAGAAGAAAATACACAAAGTGCTGGAGTAACAAAGTGGGTCAGGCAGCATCTCTATATTCCACATGACCTTGTCCAGTCCCTTCCCATCTACATTGGAAACACCTCACAAGCCTTTTAACTCTTCAATAGGTTTCAATTCCTAGGCCCTCATTGCCTCATCTTTACCAAGTCCCTTTACACCCCCAACCCCCACTATAAATTAAGCGTGCACGTATGACAGGCAATGGCTTGTCGGCCTTCATAACGAGAGGAGTTGAGTAGAGGAGCAAAGAGGTCCTTCTGCAGTTGTACAGGGCCCTGGCGAGACCACACCTGGAGTACTGTGTGCAGTTTTGGTCTCCTAATTTGAGGAAGGACATTCTTGCTATTGAGGGAGTGCAGCGTAGGTTCACCAGGTTAATTCCCGGAATGGCGGCACTGTGATATGATGAAATAATGGAGCGACTGGGCTTGTATTCACTGGATGAGAGGGGATCTTATAGAAACATATAAAATTATTAAGGGATTGGACATGCTAGATGCAGAAAACATGTTCCCGATGTTGGGGGAGTCCAGAACCAGGGGCCACAGTTTAAGAATAAGGGGTAGGCCATTTAGAACTGAGATGAGGAAAAACTTTTAACAGAGAGTTGTGAATTTGTGGAATTCTGTGCCTCAGAAAGCAATGGAGGCCGATTCACTGGATGCATTCAAAAGAGAGTTAGATAGAGCTCTTCGAGCTAGCAGAATCAAGGGATATGGGGAGAAGGCAGGAACGGGGTACTGATTGTGGATGATCAGCCACGATCACATTGAATGGCAGTGCGGTCTCAAAGGGCCGAATGGCCTCCTCCTGCACCTATTGTCTATTGTATCTATGTATTTCTTCCTTGAGCAAAGGGCAGTCAGCTTCCCTCTACTAACACTTCTCTGCCTGACAGAACTTGTTCTCACTGCCGACAACTTCACTTTTGACTACTCTCCCTTTCAAGTTAAAAATGTGGCCATGGGCACTCGCATGGGCCCCAGCCATGGGCACCCGCATGGGCCCCAGCCATGGGCACTCGCATGGGCCCCAGCCATGGGCACTCGCATGGGCCCCAGCCATGGGCATTCGCATGGGCCCCAGCCATGGGCACCCGCATGGGCCCCAGCCATGGGCACCCGCATGGGCCCCAGCTATGGGCACCCGCATGGGCCCCAGCCATGGGCCCCAGCCATGGGCACTCGCATGGGCCCCAGCTATGGGCACTCGCATGGGCCCCAGCCATGGGCACTCGCATGGGCCCCAGCCATGGGCACTCGCATGGGCACCCGCATGGGCCCCAGCCATGGGCACCCGCATGGGCACTCGCATAGGCCCTAGCCATGGGCACCCGCATGGGCCCCAGCCATGGGCACTCGCATGGGCACCCGCATGGGCCCCAGCCATGGGCACCCGCATGGGCCCCAGCCATGGGCACCCGCATGGGCCCCAGCCATGGGCACCCGCATGGGCCCCAGCCATGGGCACTCGCATGGGCCCCAGCCATGGGCCCCAGCCATGGGCCCCAGCCATGTCTACCTTTGTGTTGGTTACACTGAACAGTCCTTTTTGCAGGGGTACACTGGCACCATCCCCCAACTCTTTCTCCACTCCATCAATGACTGCATCAGGGCTCTCCTGCACCCACGCAGTACTTGTTGATTTCATTAACTTACTCATTCTAATGAAGGGTCTCAACCAGAAACGTCACCTCACTATGTTCTCCAGGGATGCTGCCTGACCCGCCAAGTTACTCGAGTCCTGTGTGTCTTTTTGTAATGCACCACCTTGCAGATCCTTAAATGTCCAGACCTTCGCTGGAATATTCTGCTCAATTCTGGTAGTCTTATTGTATGATGGACGCATTGGAGGGAGGCAGAGGAACATAGAACACAGAACAGTACTAACACTATCCTACACACACTAGGGACAATTTACATTTATATCAAGCCAATTAACCTACAAACCAGTACGTCTTTGGATGAAACTGAAGATTTATATATTTTTATTTAGAGATACAGCGTGGAAACAGGCCCTTCGGCCCACCGGGTCCGCGCCGTCCAGCGATCCCCGCACATTAACACTATCCTACACACACTAGGGACAATTTCTACATTTGCCCAGCCAATTAATCTGTACGTCCTTGGAGTGTGGGAGGAAACCGAAGATCTCAGAGAAAACCCACGCAGGTCACGGGGAGAACATACAAACTTCGTACAGACAGCACCCGTAGTCAGGATTGAACCCGGGTCTCCGGCGCTGTAAGGCAATAGCTCTACCATTACGCCACTGTGCCCAATACCCATAAATGTTTGCACTGAGCATGGTGCCAAAGTAAACTGATCTCATAATTGAAGGAGGATTAGAGTATAAAATATAGAAGCTGAAATTGAACTTCAGAAATCAATTGAAATGGCATGCTCAGGTTTGGTGTCGGTACTACAGAATGAGATTCTCATCCTGGACTGTGTGCAGCTGAGATTCTTGGATGAGGATTGGTGGACACAAAATGCAGGAGTAACTCAGGCAGCATCTCTGGAGAGAAGGAATGGGTGACGTTTCACAGAATGCTGGAGTAACGCAGCGGGAAAGGCAGCATCTCTGGAGAGAAGGAATGGGTGGCGTTTCGGGTTGACTGCATTTTGTGTCTACCTTCGATTTAAACCAGCATCTGCAGTTCTTTTTTCCACATGAATCTCAATTTGTCCAGCCTCTGGTAGCTGTTTGTTACTGCAGTTCCCTCAGCAATTCACCATGAGCTTCTCTGTCTTTATCCTCGGTAAAACCTTGCTGAATTTCTATTTTGTGTATCCATACTCAAGTTACATTGATTGCTTTGTGAATATTCATTGCCAACCCCTAATGTGCAGCTTTTACATGAATGTTTGTTATATAAGTAAACTATCAATTACATGGTCAAAATAAAAAGGCCCTCATTACTCTGCACTGTCTGGTATTAAAGACTTTGATCTCTTTCTGCTCCCTCTTCAGTGGCAGGCAATATCCCTGACAGTGATTGAGAGAGTACAGATTGCAGCTGCAATCCTTGGCTCCTTGTTCCTCATCGCAAGCATTTCTTGGTTGGTGTGGTCAACAATCAGCCCATCAGCTAAGTGGCAGAGACAAGACCTCCTCTTCCAGATCTGCTATGGAATGTATGGATTCATGGACATTGTCTGCATTGGTAGGTCCTCATCAATGAATCTCTTGATACATACTGAACACTTGTGGGTTTTGACAGTGTGGCTGGAGGCATGAACGTTCCTCTGCGTGGGGTCGAGAAGTGGGGTCACAATAAGGATGCAGCCATCGAAAACTAAGGTGAGGGGAAATGTTTTCTTTGGAATTCTCTGTACGAGGGTCGTGGCTGCAAGTTGCTGAGTATATTCAAGATAACAATTCACAGATTTATTTTTTACATTAAGGATATCAAGGAATGTGGGCTTCATATGGGAAAGTGGGACTGAGCTAAAAGACCAGCCATGATCTTCCTGAATGCTGGGCCGGTGAAAGTGGATGAATGAACATCTGTCACTACTGTTTCTTACATTGTGTGTTTGACTGAAGGGACATGTTGTGAAAAAGAGACGTGCACTGGTTAGGGAGCCATCTGCTCATTGCCAGGGAACATTAAATAATTTGAGGAAAGGTTGGACTCAGTGCTGATCTATCAACCCTTCAGAATAAGCAGTTTAACTTAAAATGCCTTGGAAGATTGTAACATAGTTAGATCATCTCTGAAAACACATTTACTACTTTGTGGGAGCATTAGAATCAGCTTTAAATGAGGGCAACGTTATATGTGAGCAAGATGAGGTATTTGAAGTTATTTGGACAATCTGAGATATACAGTAGTTCCCACACCTGGAGCCCCGATCATCAAGACAAGAGGATCAGGTGCAGGGAAACGCCACATGTACAGGTGGCACTCCAAGCTGCATGGCATCCTGACTTGGAAATATATCATCGCCCCAATCACTGTTGCTGGGCCCAGGTCCTGAACCTCCCTCCCATCAGAACTATGCTCTGCCTGCAACACCATCTCCCCTCCTCTCTTCCAACTTTCTTCTTCCCCCTACAATCAGTCTGAAGAAGGGTACCGAAACATCATCAATCTAGTTTCTCCAGTGATGCTGCCTGATCTGCTGAGTTACTACAGCACTTGTGTCCTTTTCTGAAATAAAATACCGTGATGGAAAAATTAAACTGAATTGGTGGAAGAATTGAAAAAAGGCAGAATCTCATTTAAATCAGGAGATGAGGCCAGAATGGATCAGCCATGATTATAACAAGCTGTGGGCAGGTTCGAGGGACCAAGTAGCTTACTCTTATTTTCTTATATCCCCTTATTAAAGCAAGAATATATCTATCTTGGAAACACAACAGAGAAGATTCAATAGATTGGATAGAAAAGGTTTAGAGGAATATGGGCCAAACATTGGTAAATACAACAAGCTCAGGTCGGCAATTTGCCCAGCATGGAAGGGTTGGACCTGTTTCCATTTTGTAAAACAAGTATAAATTGACTCAATTATTACTTGGCATGATGGTTTGTGTAGACTTAGTGGGCCAAAGAGCTAGTTTCTAGGCTTTGACCATATAGTTTTGACCATATAAATACTTGAGTTTCCTCTATTACTACTAATACCTGAAAGTGACTGGGACTCTCCTAATGATTAAGTTTCCTCCTGCACCGCTGTGGCTGAGAAGTGAGCTGAGATCCATTAATAATTACTTGAGACCTGATTGAAGTATATAAAATTATGAGAGGCATAGATAGGGTAAGTAGTCACAACCTTTCTCCCCAGAGCTTAAATGTCAAATTCTAGAGGGTGTAGCTTTAAGGTGAAAGGGGAAAAGTGTAAAGGAGATGTCTCGAGTGCAGTCACGATTACTGTCGAAGAACTGAAGGTGCTGGCGATATGAAGGTAGACTAATCTCCAGGGCCTGATCTGAAGGTACTGGCGATATGAAGGTGGACTAATCTCCAGGGCCTGATCTGAAGGTGCTGGCGATATGAAGGTGGACTAATCTCCAGGGTCTGATCTGATATATCCGAGGACATTGTGGGAAACTAGAGAGGAAACTGTGGGAGCCCTGGTTGAAAATTACGAGTCGTCCTTAAATACAGGAGAGATGCCAGAAGACTGGAGCGGGGCAAATGCTGTGCCTCTATTCAAGAAGGGCTGCAGGGAAAATACTGGGAACTAGAGGCCAGTGAGCTTAACATGTGTAGTTGGAAAGTTACTAGAGTATTCTGAGGGAGAGGTTATTCAGGCATTTAGACAGACAAGGGCTGATTAGGGGCAGTCAGCATGGGTTTGTTGTGGGAGGTCGTGTCACAAATCTGATTGAGTTTTTGAAGACGTGACCAATAAGGTTGATGAGGGCAGAGCTGTAGATGTTGTGTACGTGGACTTCAGTAAGGCGTTCGACAAGGTTCCGCATGGCAGGCTGCTCTGGAAGGTTAGATCACATGGGATCCAAGGAGAGATAGCTGAATGGACAGCACATTGGCTCCATGGAAGGAAGCAGAGGGTGATGGGGGAAGGTTGCTTCTCAGACTGGAGGCCTGTGACTAGTGGTGTGCCTCAGGGTTCAGTGCTGGGCCCGTTACTGTTTGTCATCCACATCAATGATTTGGATGAGAACATACAGGGCAAGATTAGCAAGTTTGCTGATGATACAAAAGTTAGTGGTTTTGCAGATCATGAAGATGGTTGTGAACAATTGCAGCAGGATCTGGATCGATTGGCCAGGTGGGCAGAGGAATGGTTGATGGAATTTAATACAGAGAAGTGTGAGGTGTTGCATTTTGGGAAGTCTAACATGGGCAGGACCTACACAGTGAGCGGTCGGCCTCTGGGGAGTGTTGTAGAGCAGAGGGATCCAGGAGTGCAGGTGCATGGTTCATAGAAACATAGAAAATAGGTGCAGGAGTAGGCCATTCGGCCCTTCGAGCCTGCACCGCCATTCAATATGATCATGGCTGATCATCCAGCTCAGTAGCCTGTACCTGCCTTCTCTCCATACCCCCTGATCCCTGTAGCAAAAAGGGCCACATCTAACTCCCTCTTAAATATAGCCAATGAACTGGCCTCAACTACCTTCTGTGGCAGAGAATTCCACAGACTCACCACTCTCTGTGTGAAGAAATGTTTTCTCATCTCGGTCCTAAAAGACTTCCCCCTTATCCTTAAGCTGTGACCCCTGGTTCTGGACTCCCCCAACATCGGGAACAATCTTCCCACATCTAGCCTCTCCAACCCCTTAAGAATTTTATATGTTTCTATAAGATCCCCCCTCAGTCTTCTAAATTCCAGCGAGTACATGCCTAGTCTATCCAGTCTTTCTTCATATGAAAGTCCCGCCATCCCAGGGATCAATCTAGTGAACCTTCTCTGTACTCCCTCTAAGGCAAGAACGTCTTTCCTCAGATTAGGAGACCAAAACTGCACACAATACTCCAGGTGCGGTCTCACCAAGGCCCTGTACAACTGCAGTAGAACCTCCCTGCTCCTAAACTCAAATCCCCTCGCTATGAATGCCAACATACCATTTGCTTTCTTCACTGCCTGCTGCACCTGCATGCTTGCTTTCAATGACTGGTGCACCATGACACCCAGGTCACATTGCATCCCCCCTTCTCCTAATCGTTCACCATTCAGGTAATACTCTGCTTTCCTGTTCTTGCCGCCAAAGTGGATAACCTCACATTTATCCACATTATATTGCATCTGCCATGCATTTTCCCACTCGCCTAATCTATCCAAGTCACGCTGCAGCCTCCTAGCATCCTCCTCGCAGCTAACACTGCCACCCAGCTTCGTGTCATCCGCAAACTTAGAGATGTTGCATTCAATTCCCTCGTCCAAATCATTAATATACACTGTAAATAACTGGGGTCCCAGCACTGAGCCTTGCGGTACCCCACTAGTCACTGCCTGCCATTCCGAAAAGGACACGTTTATTCCTACACTTTGCTTCCTGTCCGCCAACCAATTTTCTATCCACCTCAACACTGAACCCTCAATACCGTGTGCGTTAAGTTTGTACACCAATCTCCTATGTGGGACCTTGTCGAAGGCCTTCTGAAAGTCCAGATATAACACATCGACTGGTTTTCCCTTATCCACTCTACTAGTTACATCCTCGAAAAATTCTATAAGATTCGTCAGACATGATTTGCCTTTTGTAAATCCATGCTGACTTTGTCCGATGATTTCACCACTTTCCAAATGTGATGCTATCACATCTTTAATAACTGACTCTAGCATTTTCCCCACTACCGATGTTAGACTAACTGGTCTATAATTCCCCGTTTTCTCTCTCCCTCCCTTTTTAAAAAGTGGGGTTACATTAGCTACCCTCCAGTCCTCAGGAACTACTCCAGAATCTAAGGAGTTTTGAAAAATTATCACTAATGCATCCACTATTTCTGAGGCTACTTCCTTAAGCACTCTGGGATGCAGCCTATCTGGCCCTGGGGATTTATCTGCCTTTAATCCATTTAATTTACCTAACACCACTTCCCGACTAACCTGGATTTCCCTCAGTTCCTCCATCTCATTAGACCCCCGGTCCCCCGCTATTTCCGGCAGACGGTTTATGTCTTCCTTAGTGAAGACAGAACCAAAGTATTTGTTCAATTGGTCTGCCATCTCCTTGTTCCCTATGATCAATTCACCTGTTTCCGACTGCAAGGGACCTACATTTGTCTTAACTAATCTTTTTCTCTTCACATATCTATAAAAGCTTTTGCAGTCAGTTTTTATGTTCCTTGACAGTTTTCCCTCATAATCTATTTTCCCTTTCCTAATTAAGCCCTTTGTCCTCCTCTGATGGACTCTGAATTTCTCCCAGTTCTCTGGTATGCTACTTTTTCTGGCTAATCTGTATGCTTCATCTTTTGTTTTAATACTTTCCTTGATTTCCCTTGTTAGCCACGGATGCACTACCTTTCCTGGTTTGTTCTTTTGCCAAACTGGGATGAACACTTGTTGTAGTTCATCCATGCGACCTTTAAATGCCTTCCATTGCATGTCCACCGTCAACCCTTTTAGCATCAATTGCCAGTCTATCTTGGACAATTCATGCCTCATACCCTCAAAGTTACCTTTCTTTAAGTTCAGAACACTTGTTCTTTGGTTCAGAACTTTCTTTAAGTTCAGAACACTTTGGTCGAAGGTCTTTGTGTATTGGACTTTGGACGAAGGTCAAGTCGCAGGTAGATAAGGTGGTCAAAAAGGCTTTTGGCTCTTTGGCCTTTATCAGTCAGAGTACTGAGTACAGAAGTTGGGAGGTTATGTGGCAGTTGTCTAAGACGTTGGTGAGACTGCATTTAGAATATTGTGTTCAGTTCTGGGCACCATATTATAGGAAAGATATTGTCAAGCTTGAAAGGGTTCAGAAAATATTTACAAGGATATTGCCAGGACTAGAGGGTGTGAGCTACAGGGAGAGGTTGGGCAGGCTGGGACTCTATTCCATGGAGCGCAGGAGGATGAGGGGTGATCTTATAGAGGTGTACAAAATCATGAGAGGAATAGATCGGGTAGATGCACAAAGTAGGGGAATCGAGGATCTGAGGACATAGGTTCAAGGTGAAGGGGAAAGATTTAATAGGAATCTGAGGGGTAAATTATTCACACAAAGGGTGGTGGGTGTATGGAACAAGCTGGCAGAGGAGGTAGTTGAGGCTGGGACTATCCCATCATTTAAGAAACAGTTAGACAGGTACATGGATAGGACAGGTTTGGAGGGAAATGGACCAAGCGCAGGCAAGTGGGACTAGTGTAGCTGGGACATTGTTGGCCGTTGTGGGCGAGTTGGGCTGAAGGGCCTGTTTCCACAACTGTATCACTCTCTGACTCTATGAGATGTGTGGGGCTTTTTTTTTAAACAGAGGGTGGTGGGTGCCTGGAACACACCACCGGGTGTTTGAGACTTTTGGACAGGCACAAGGATATGTGGGTAATGGAGGGATAGGGATCACATGCGGGCAGAAGAGATTAATTTAACTTGGCATCATGTTGGGCACGGACATTGTGGGCCGAAGGGCCTGTTCCTGTATTGTACTGTTCTGTGTCCTATGATAACGGGGAGACAGTCTTAAGGTGCAGAATGATGCTGATGTAGAAACAGGAAACTGCAGATACACAAAAGGACACAAAGTGCTGGAGTAACTCAGCGAGTCAGGCAGCCTCTGTGGAGAACATGGATAGGTGACGTTTCAGGTTGAGAAGACGGTCACAACAAGAAACATTACCCATGTCCATGTACCTGTCTAAATGTTTCTTAAACATTGCAATAGTCCCTGTCTAAACTACCTCTTCGGGCAGCTCATTCCATACATCCTCCACACTTTGTGTGAAAAACCTATCCCCCAAGTTCCTATTAAATCTTTCCCCCCTCACCTTAAACCCATGTCCTCTGGTTCTTGATTCCCTTACTCTGGGTAAAACGTGACACTGGTTAGAATTGAACTTGTGTCAGTATTAATATACACTAGAAATGAAATTGATTCTAATGCTACACTGACTAGAATAGAGGTGATTCCAGCACCAAACAGGATGAAACGCTGTTTCAGAGCACAGCTTGGGTGGAATCAGCTGCTCTGTGATGCTACCTTTGCTAGAACACAGGTGGACTTGAAGTATTAACATTGTTATGCATCAGAACAGGGTCACAACTAACATCGGCTGTGCGTGAACATGATTCAAGTGAGGAACATCATTTGAAATAATCGTCCATTGTTAATTCCTTAGCACCAGGACTAACATGGGCAATAGCAGAATTAGCACATCTGGTGCAAATTCTGGCTAGAATTGAGCTGGTCTCCAATGTTAACGATAGATACCATATAGCTGAAATCAGTCTGAAGAAAGGTCTCAATCCAAAACATCACCCACTCCTTCTCTCCAGAGATGCTGCCTGTCCCGTTGAGTTACTCTAGCATTTTGTGTCTACCTTCGATACAATACAACTGTTCTTCAGTAATCATAGATAATTATTGTGATTCCTGTTCTAATGCAGGATTGATTGAACATGCCTCTGCATTAGTAATGGATGGAGGTGGCCATACCATCTGAGAGTGAGCTGTGGGCCATGATAACCACAGGTTGGAGATGTGCTTCGTTAAAAGCACATTTGGGAACTAGAGTCATAGAGTGATACAGTGTGGAAATAGGCCCTTTGGCCCAACTTGCCCACACCAGCCAACAATGTCCCAGCTATACTAGTCCCACTTGACTGCGCTTGGTCCATATCCCTCTAAACCTGTCCTATCCAAATCTGTCCTGAACTGGGTTTCAGCACAGGTAAAGTCATAGAGTCATATGGGCCGGAAACGTCCATGCTGACCAAGATGCCCAACTGCACATGTCCCATTTGCCCACATTTAAATGTTTAGAAATTAGCCGATTCCGATATTAATTATGACTAGACGCACTGGGCGATGAAATAAAACCTGAGGATGTGAGCTTGTACCATCACTGGCTGGAAATCCACTTCTAACAGTGACTAGAAATTGGCCACAGTGCTGAGAACTGAACAGCTCTAGCACGAACACTGGCTGAAAACGAGCTGGGCTCTGGTACTAATTCTGATGGGAAATTCTGATGACTCTATTTCCAAAACTAGCTCGAAATGAAATGAAAACGGAAAGTACTTCTGGGGGAAGTATGACCTATACAAAAAGGACGGGTTGCATCTGAACCCGAGGGGAACCAATATCCTGGCGAGGAGATTTGCTAAAATAACTGCGGAGACTTTAAACTAGTACGGTTGGGGGGAGGGACTCAAACACAGATAGCTAATAGGCAGTGTGTGAGGCAGGAGGCAGAAAAGGGAAACACTCAGACCCAATATGTAGGAGAGAAAGAAGGGAAAAGAAATAAACTGAGAATAAGAAATGATGGGTCCCTTAAATGTGTATATTTTAATGCTAGGAGCATTGTAAGAAAGGTGGATGAGCTTAGAGCCTGGATTGACATCTGGAAGTATGATGTTGTGGCGATCAGTGAAACATGGTTGCAGGAGGGTTGCGATTGGCAATTAAATATTCCAGGATTTCATTGTTTCAGATGTGATAGATTCGGAGGGGCAAGAGGTGGGGGTGTTGCATTGCTTGTCAGGGAGGATATCACAGCAGTGCTTTGGCAGGACAGACTAGAAGGCTCGATTAAGGAGGCTGTTTGGGTGGAACTCAGAAATGAGAAAGGTTTAGCAACACTTATAGGGGTGTATTATAGACCGCCAAATAGGGAACGAGAATTGGAAGAGCAAATATGTAAGGAGATAGCAGATATTAGTAGTAAGCACAGAGTGGTGATTGTGGGTGATTTCAATTTTCCGTATATAGACTGGGAATCACATTCTGTTAAAGGGCTGGATGGTTTGGAGTTTGTAAAATGTGTGCAGGATAGTTTTTTGCAGCAATACGTAGAGGTACCTACCAGAGAAGGGGCAGTGTTGGACCTCCTGTTAGGAAATGAGATGGGTCAGGTGACGGATGTATGTGTTGAGGAGCACTTTGGGTCTAGTGATCATAATGCCATTAGTTTCAATATCATTATGGAGAAGGTCAAATCTGGACCAAGGGTTGAGATTTTGGATTGGAGAAAGGCTAATTTTGAGGAGATGAGAAAGGATTTAAAAGGAGTGAAATGGAAATTGTTGTTTTATGAAAAGGATATAATAGAGAAATGGAGGATATTTAAAGGTGAAATTTTGAGAGTACAGAGTCTTTATGTCCCTGTTCGGTGGAAAGGAAAGAATAATAATTTGAAAGAGCCGTGGTTTTCCAGGGAAATTGGACACTTGGTTCGGAAAAAGAGGGAGATATACAATAAATATAAGCGGCAGGGAGTAAATGAGGTTCTTGAGGAATATAAAGAATGTAAAAGGAATCTTAAAAAGGAAATTAGAAAAGCGAAAAAAAGATATGAGGCTGCTTTGGCAAGTAATGTAAAAGTAAACCCCAAGGGGTTCTACAGATATGTCAATAGCAAAAGGATAGTGAGGGATAAAATTGGTCCATTAGAGAGTCAGAGTGGACAGCTATGTGCTGAGCTGGAAGAAATGGGGGAGATATTAAACAATTTCTTTTCTTCGGTATTTACCGAGGAGAAGGATATTGAATTATGTGAGGTAAGCGAAACAAGTAGAGTAGTGATGGAAATTAGGAGGATTAAAGAAGAGGAGGTACGGACACTTTTGAAGAATATAAAAGTGGATAAGTCTCCAGGTCCTGATAGGATATTCCCTAGGACATTGAGGGAAGTTAGTGCAGAAATAGCAGGGGCTATGACGGAAATATTTCAAACGTCATTAGAAACAGGGATGGTGCCGGAAGATTGGCGCATTGCGCATGTTGTGCCTTTGTTTAAAAAAGGTTCTAAAAGTAAACCTAGCAATTATAGACCTATTAGTTTGACGTCTGTGGTGGGAAAATTAATGGAAAAGATACTTAGGGACAATATATATAATTATTTGGATAATCAAGGCCTGATTAGAAACAGTCAACATGGATTTGTGCCTGGAAGGTCATGTTTGACTAATCTTCTTGAATTTTTTGAAGAGGTTACCAGGGAAATTGATAAGTGCAAGGCTGTGGATGTTGATTATATGGACTTCAGTAAGGCATTTGACAAGGTTCCACATGGAAGGTTGATTAAGAAGGTTAAATCGTTGGGTATTAATAGTGAGGTTGCAAGATGGATTCAACAATGGCTGAATGGGAGATACCAGAGGGTAACGGTTGACAATTGTATGTCAGGTTGGAGGCCAGTGTCTAGTGGAGTGCCCCAAGGATCTGTGTTGGGTCCACTGTTGTTTGTCATTTACATTAATGATCTGGATGATGGTGTGGCAAATTGGATTAGTAAATATGCAGATGATACTAAGATAGGTGGAGTAGTTGATAGTGAGGTAGATTTTCAAAGTCTACAGAGAGACTTGGGCCTTTTGGAAGGGTGGGCTGAAAGATGGCAGATGGAGTTTAATGCTGATAAGTGTGAGGTGCTGCATTTTGGTAGGACAAATCAAAATAGGACGTACAGGGTAAATGGTAGGGAATTGAGGAATGCAGTGGAACAGAGGGATCTGGGAATAACTGTGCATTGTTCCCTGAAGGTGGAATCTCATGTGGATAGGGTGGTGAAGAAGGCGTATGGTATGCTTGCCTTTATAAATCAGAGCATCGAGTATAGAAGTTGGGATGTAATGTTGAAATTGTACAGGGCATTGGTGAGGCCGAATCTGGAGTATGGTGTGCAGTTCTGGTCGCCAAATTATAGGAAGGATGTCGACAAAATGGAGAGGGTACAGAGGAGATTTACTAGAATGTTGCCTGGGTTTCAGCACTTAGGCTACAGAGAGAGGTTGAACAGGTTGGGTCTTTATTCTTTGGAGCGTAGAAGGTTGAGGGGGGACTTGATAGAGGTTTTTAAAATTTTGAGAGGGACGGACAGAGTTGACGTGGGTAGGCTTTTCCCTTTGAGAGTGGGGAAGATTCCAACAAGGGGACATAGCTTCAGAATTGAGGGACAAAGGTTTAGGGGTAACATGAGGGGGAACTTCTTTACTCAGAGGGTTGTGGCTGTATGGAATGGGCTTCCGGTGGAAGTGGTGGAGGCTGGCTCGATTTTATTATTTAAGAGTAAATTGGATAGGTATATGGATAGGAGGGGATTGGAGGGTTATGGTCTGAGTGCAGGTAGATGAGACTAGGTCAGGGAGAATGGTCGGCGTGGACTGGTAGGGCCGGACAGGCCTGTTTCCATGCTGTAGTTGTTATATGTTATATGTTATATGTTATACTGGAAATACTTAGCAGTCAGGCAGCATCTACAGAGAGAAAATGGAGAGGTCCTCAGACCAAATGTTCACGTCATTAACCTCCCTGAAATATTCCAGCTGTTTCCCATTCCAGATACTTGGACCAAATGTTAGGTAATGGGGTTAATACAGAAGGGTGCCCACTGGTCGGCATGGACAAATTGGGCCGAATGGCCTGTTTTCATGCAGCCGCTTGACTTGATGAGCATTTCCAGCATTCTCTGTTTAGTTTTAGTTTTTAGTTTAGAGATACAGAGCCCACCGAGGCCGCACTGACCAGCACATTAACACCATCCTACACACACTACGGACAATGTTTACATTTGCCCAGCCAATTAACCTACAAACTTGCATGTCTTTGGAGTGTGGGAGGAAACTGAAGATCTCGGAGAAAACCCACGCAGGTCACAGGGAGAACGTACAAACTCCGTACAGACAGCACCCGTAGTCGGGATGAAACCCGGGTCTCTGGTGCTGCAAGACCTGTAAGGCAGCAACTCTACCCCTGCGCCACCGTGCCACCCATATCCCACCGTGCCACCCATATCCCACCGTGCCACCCATATCCCACCGTGCCACCCATATCGTGCCGTTTGTATTTACAATTTACAGTATTTGCAAATGTTTGCTTTTCGATTAATGACAGGAAATGAATTTTGTGCTTATTTTATTCTGGCCAGAAATGAGCTGGGGTCCAGTGCTTACACTAGATAGAATACACCTGTTCTTCAGTACTCACGCTCCTGAAGAGGGTCGAGCAGGTAGATAAAATGGTGAAGAAGGCTTACAGGATACTTGAGGCCAAATCACTGGATGAATTTAAGAGAGAGTTAGATAGAGCTCCAGGGGCTAGTGGAATCAAGGGATATGGGGAGAAGGCAGGCACAGGTTCCTGATTGTGGACGATCAGCCATGATCACAATGAATGGCGGTGCTGGCTCGAAGGGCCGAATGGCCTCCTCCTGCACCTATTTTCTATGTTTCTATCTATGTTTCTATTAGCCAGGACATAGGAGCTAAGAGTAGAGAGATCTTGCTAAAACATTACAAACCTTGGTTAGGTCAAAGCTGGAATGTTGCAGGTTGCCACATTGTAGGAACGATATGATGTTGCAGACGAGATTGTGGGCTGCTTGGAATGTTTCAGGTAAAAAGAGTCACTGTCTGCCTGACCCACTGAGTTACTCCAACATTTTGTCCACCTTTGATTTAAACCAGCATCTGCAGTTCTTTCCTACATGAGGAGTCACTGGACAGGCTTGTTTTCCCTGAAGCCGATGAATGAGATGAGGAAAAACTTCTTCAACCAGAGAGTTGTGAATCTGTGGAATTCTCTGCCACAGAAGGCAGTGGAGGCCGATTCACTGGATGTTTTCAAGAGAGAGTTAGATTTAGCTCTTAGGGCTAACGGAATCAAGGGATATGGGGAGAAAGCAGGAACGGGGTACTGATTTTAGACGATCAGCCATGGTCATATTAATAATAATAATAATGTATTTTATTTATATAGCGCTTTTCATATTCTCAAAGACGCTTTACAGAGATTTAGAGAACATAGGGAAATGAATAAATAGATAAATAAGTAAATAAATAAACGAACAGAGAAAGGAGACAGAAGGTGAGGTGACCTTCAGTGGTTGAAGGCAGTACTGAACAGGTGAGACTTCAGCGATGTTTTGAATGTGGTGAGTGTGGAGGAGTCTCTAACGGTTTGGGGTAGTGAGTTCCATAGGGTGGGAGCAGCGATGGAGAAAGCCCTGTCCCCCCAGGATCTGAGTTTGGTCCGGATGTGGGGGGATAGGAGATTGGCAGCAGCAGAGCGGAGGGTGCAGGTGGGAGTGTGCCTGTGGAGGAGGTCGGTCAGGTAGGATGGGGCCAGGTTATGGAGGGCTTTGTAGGTTATGAGGAGGATTTTGTACTGGATTCTCTGGATGCATTCAAGAGAGAGCTAGATAGAGCTCTTAAAGATAGCGGAGTCAGGGGGTATGGGGAGAAGGCAGGAACGGGGTACTGATTGAGAATGATCAGCCATGATCACATTGAATGGCGGTGCTGGCTCAAGGTGAGTAACAAGGGATTTTGCAGGAGGGTGCTTGGTCAGCAGGGCACTGTGTGGACAAGGCACAGTAGTGACCGATGAAGAGTGGTAACTGGGATTATCATGCATGTGTCGGCTCCTGTACCAATACTGGCCATGAACGAGCCGTGCTCGAATGCCAATGCTGAATAGAGATGACCTAAAAGCAAGAAGTGGAAGTCTGAAATGCAACAGGAAAAGGTGCGATTGTCCAGCGGGGACTGCCCCATCCGGGGAGAGAGACACAGAGCAGTCCGTTTGGTTTCCCACCCATCAGCCACCCTAAACATCATTCCCTCCACCACTGGCATATGGTAGTTACCATGGGTACCACTGACAAAATACACCAGGGCTATTCACTCATACTGCTCCTGCCAACACCTCCCAAATGCACAAGTTCCACAACCAAGATATACAACTGCACAGAAACACCACCACTTGCACATTCCCCTCCAAGTACCTGCCACTTGTGGGAGCACCTTCACCACCGATCCATGAATGCACCCACTACCACCTTCTCCATGGCAGTTAGATACGGGCGAGAGATGCAGACATCCAAATGCTGAAAATGAACAAAACTGTACTGGCTATGGTTTGGCTCCAGGACTGATATTGGCTGGAACTAGTTTGCTCCTGACGAAAACTGAACCAGAGAATCACCAAATAGTCAGAATACAAAATGAGACGATGAAAGAGCAACCCCCTCCCACTAACCTCTGCCACAACCCAGAAAACTCTTTCCTTTAGATAATAATGCATCTTCTTTTAGAATCTACTACTCTGGTAGTGTCTCTCCACTGCCCTGTGCCTCTCCACTAATACCCTGTACCTCTCCACCACTACCCTGTGCGTCTCCACTGCGCAGGAAGTGCATCCCAGACCCTAATTACGTTCGCTTCCACTATTCATACTGACTCGGATAAGGTTGAAGATGCGTCATCAAATATAGACAATAGACAATAGGTGCAGGAGGAGGCCATTCGGCCCTTCGATTCAATGTGATCATGGCTGATCATTCTCAATCAGTACCCCGTTCCTGCCTTCTCCCCATACCCCCTCACTCCGTTATCCTTAAGAGCTCTATCCAGCTCTCTCTTGAATGCATTCAGAGAATTGGCCTCCACTGCCTTCTGAGGCAGAGAATTCCACAGATTCACAACTCTCTGACTGAAAAAGTTTTTCCTCATCTCCGTTCTAATGTGAAGACTGTTTCAGATTTCCAGCATCTGGAATAGTTAAACTTTCACGGAGTCGGGTGCTGGTGCTAATATTGGCTGGAAGTGATCGGGTCCTGTGCCATACTGACGTGACTCCAGTAAAATTATGGGCTGGGATTGTCTTCAATAATCGCACGTTTTGAGTGTTTTTCTGCTGTATTTTTCAGGACTGATCATTCACGAGGGACCGTCTGTTTATCGGATATTTAAACGCTGGCAAGCTTTAAACCAGCAGTGGAAAGTTCTGAATTATGAAAAATCAAAGGACATTGAGGATCAGAAGGACAACCGGAATAGGAACTCGGGGACTGGACACTCTTCCAGGACACAAAGCAGTGGGCAAGGCAATCGGCCAGTGTTATCTGTGTCCAATCATTACTGCGCCTACACCATCCTCCACATTCTCAACCATCTACGGCCCAATGATCAGAGGCATCAGACAGGTACGGGCAGAGAACTGGTGATGAGAGTGACCACCGTGTGATGCATGCCGAGTCATGTTGAACTTGGAATTATTTCAGGGGAGCGAACAAAGAGGCCAAGACTGAGATTTGGGCGGCAGAGAACTCTCCAGGGTGTTACCTGTGCGATGAGACACACTGGCACTGAAGCAGTCGAATGGAAATTATTCTCACTAAACAATCCGAAGTCCTGTGAAATGAGATAAAATGACCACCACAGTTAAGCAGTTCTCTGAACGCTGTCGTTTTTTAAATTCTGCATCAGTGATTCACCGGGAGATCTATATACTGTAATATTGAAACGATATCAGTATCCATTAAAACATTTGAATAATATCACACAACATCCAGAGAGAAACAGAGCTGATGTTTCTAGTACAGGAACATTCCAATAATCCGCCATCCAACGATTCACAAATCCCGATGGTTCGGCATCTCCCCTGAAACTGAGTGGATTCAGGGGGCGATTCACTGCGACACCATGTGGCACCTGGGAGGGTGACGTGAGAGTGTGTTGGCGTTTGTAGGAATAACCTCAAACGTTGCGGAAAATCAGCCAGTCGGCACCTGCTGGATTATTGGAGCTTTACTGTACTCAACGGTTCACTGAAGGGAAACATTCATTCTATCTCTCTCTGGTCACTGCCCAAGTTGTGGAGCATTCCCACAGATCTCCGGCACCCTCAGTACTTTGTTTGCTTTACCTCTCTCCATGTAAGGGTTGATCACATCTGCCAGCAGAGCGCAGTCGTATTGATGTTGTGACATCACCAACTTGAGAAGATGCTTCTGCCATCACCCTGATATCCGACCATACGTGGACACAAGAGACACAAGGGTGTCAGATCACGGAGAAGTGAAATGTAAAGCCAAAGTGATGGATATAGGTGGAAGGGGCCTATTAGTTGGGGGGGGGGGGGGGGGGAGGTTTGGTGGTGGTGGGGGGGGGGGGGGGACACAGGAAAGAGTTATCTAAAATTGGAGAATTCAATGTTCATACCGTTGGGTTGTAAACTACCCAAGGAGAATATAAGGTGCTGTTCCTCCAGTTTGCGTGTGGTCTCACTCTGGCGATGAAGGCGACCCAGGCCAGAGTTCAATGTGGGAATGAGAAGCGACCGAGAGATCCAGCAGACCTCCCTGTCGTGGGGCGACAAGATA
This sequence comes from Rhinoraja longicauda, assembly GCF_053455715.1. NCBI lineage: Eukaryota > Metazoa > Chordata > Chondrichthyes > Rajiformes > Arhynchobatidae > Rhinoraja > Rhinoraja longicauda. The sequence goes on along the minus strand of NC_135960.1, from coordinate 128,966 downwards.
ATTTTCCAAGTGCAATCTAACCAATATTTTATACAGTTGAAACATGACATGGCCGTTGTCTGCCCTCCCAATTTATTTTTATTTCCCCTCCTCTTGCACTCTTTATCACCTGCTGGACTCCCTTGTTTTCAGTGCTCTGTATCTCCCATTCCTTTGTCTTTATCAAACTCTTGGTATCTAGGCTCCCTGGTCTTGCTGTCCTTACCTTTCATCCTTGTGGGAGCAAGTTGGCTCTGAACTCTATTTCACATTGCAATTAATCCTATTTTTCAGATGTAGCCTTACCTGCAAGTTGCTGTTCTTGGTTTGTATGTCCGGTCTGATGATAGTGAAATATTTCTTTCTCCAATGCAGACTCTTTAATTATTAAACTAACCATGTCCCTTTTTACAACTACTTTGAAACTTATCGAGTTAGCCACTATCCCAAAAGTGCTTGCCCACAGACATTTCATCTACTTATGGATAGGACAGGTTTAGAGGGATATGGGGCCATACCCAGGCAAATGGGACTAGTGTAGATGGGACATGTTGGTCGGCGTGGGCTAGTTTGGTCAAAGGGCCTATTTCCACACTGTATAACTCTATGACTATACGTAGCCGACTTCATTCATTCTGAGGCAAGGTCTCACAAGGTCCAATTAATCACAGGAGTATCTACATACTGGTGCAGGAATCTCGTCATGGACTTTAAAAATTCCACCCCATCTAAACCTATCATTCTAAAATGATCCCAGTTAATGTTGGGCAAGTTGAAATCTCTACTACTACAACCCCATTCTTCTCACACCTCTGTAATTTGCCGACATATTTGCTCCTTGGGTTCCTGTTGACTGGTGGCCTGAACTATATTTTTAGCAAAGTAATGGCCTTTTTTTGAAGATCTTTCCATTGGCCTCATTTGAAGACTCTCTGATGATAAATAAAAGATCTTTGCAGCCCGTGTGCCCACTGCTTTGTTCAATAACATCATCTACCTGCTACCTCAGTGTTACTTTCCTGTACTAACCCTATATCCTTTGATCATCTTAGGATCTACAAACCAAGTGCTGGGAAATGGGATGTATAGATAGCTACTTGACAGGTAGCATGGCCAAAGGATCTGGTTCTATGCTCTGCGATTCTCTACGTGAACTCCCTCTATTGCAAACATAGCCATCCTTCGGTAGGGAGTTAACCTGGGCACAATATTTCAGATGTGGTTTTATATAATCTCCCCCAACGTTTCCTACAATATGGCCAACATATTGTTCGTCTTCCTGATTATTTGCTATACCAGCATGCAGACCGTCAAAATTTATGCACATAGACATGCAGATTCCTCTGAAAACTAACATCTTGCAATCTCTCAGTAATTACCAGAATATTCTGCCTTTTTCTGTGATCTCCCATTTGTCCACAGTTTCTATCTGTCATGCCTTCGTCTATTTACATAATCTGTTGAGAAACCCTTGAAACTTCTCTTCACCCCTACACAGCTCGCACTGCTGACTAACGGGTAGATGCGAAAACAAATTCACAAGCACAACAGCCTTAAAATTATCTCCAGTAATGGAACCTGAGAGTTTGGGCTAAACATTGTTGCAGGCAGAAGGAACCATGGCTAATTTCATTGGAGGAGTATGTGCACATTACAGGCCAGGTCTGTACATTTAAGCAATGTCACAGTTAACAGCAGCCGAAGGTTGAATCTTTGGAAGCCATTGGAATGGCTTGTCCAACTCTTCAAACTGAATTATTATTGATCTTAAGATTGCTCTCAAAGATGGCACCTGAAAAAAACCCTGCTGGAAATACTTAACGGGTCAAGTGGCATCTGTGGAGAAAAGCAGTTACCAATTTCTCCCTCAGATGCTGTTGACCGGCTGAGTGCTTTCAGCATTTTCTGCACTTGCTCCAAATTTCTAGCATCAACCTTTTCAATGAATTCTGGACCATTTGAGATAATCCTTTCACAACTCTTATAGAGATAAGATAGGATTAGAATCTATCTCTGGTTTTTGCCTTTTCATATTTTTCTAGCAGAAATTGTTACGGTGATTTCAGAATAATATTCCAATTCAAAAGTCAAGAATGCTGAATTGTCTTATGTACAGGCAATGGAACAATAAAATCCTTACGTGCTGCAGCCAAACAGGCTCATTAACACAATAGCACATAAATATATAATAATCAATAATACAATAAATGAATAACAATTATATTAATACCTCTTCTAAACCGATGTTTGTTATTCCCCAATCCTTCACCATTGCTAACGTGCACCATCATTTAATACCACAGGCCCTTCACCACATAACACTTGTTTCTTTGAATTCAATCCTCATTGCAACTTCTTCCCCAACCTACATGTTCTGTACATCTCACAACTTGCTTTTATCTTGTTAACTATGCCTTTCTCTGCAGGCAGTGCTTGACATGAGTATTTCCAGATCTTTAGCCTTTGTGGTGCCCTGCCTTTGGTCTTATGTATTTGGTGATGTTTCCAGTCTGTCCTCTTTCTTCAGTTTTGCTCTTTTTGAACAGAAGCTGATCTTGATCCATAATCAAAGGTATCACAAAATGCTGGAGTAACTCAGCAGGTCAGACAGCATCTAGGGGAGAGGGAATGGGTGACGTTTCGGGTCGAGACCCTTCTTCAGACTGACTACACTACTTGATCCATAATCAGACCATCTTTCCCGTAAAATGGTAAACAAGGTGTCAAAACTGGCTGGAATGTCATGGGACATACAGCCAGAACACTCCACATTACAACTCGAGCCTTTCTTTCTGCTGCTTCAGAGCACTGGAATGCCTTGCAGTCCGTAACTCACCACTCAAAGCTTATAGATGTGTCACAAAATCTGGAAAGCTCCGCCTGATGGGTTAGAAATATACAATACAATTATCTTTATTGTCATTGTACAGGGGTACAAGAAGATTGGGAATGCAACTTCCATTCGATGCAATAAATTAATTAGCTAATCAACAGAAATTTACACAACCCAGAGAAACAAAATTAGAGACAGTTAAAATAGTATAAAGTGTAAATAGGTCTGTGCCGGGTCGATGCACAACGTGACCATCTAAAGGAGACAGTTCATGGGGGGGCACTCAGCCGGACCGGTTCAGAGCAGCTATGGCTCTGGGGATGAAGCTGTTCCCAAGTCTGGAGGTGCGAGACGAGTACTTCAATTACTAAGTCATACTAATCTACAGATCAAATGCAGATAAATGGGACTAGAAGAGATAGGCACAATGGCATGGACATGATGTGCTGTTTAACTCTGACTCTTTCCTTTCTATTTTGGTGTTATTTTCTTCATATTTTTTCAACCATTTTATGAATCAATTTCTCTCCGTTTGATCTCAAGTTCAGCACTGACCATGTTGGTTTAATTTGTTCTTTCTGCTGTCTGCCATGTCAATGAATAAAAACAGCAAGAAACTATGCCAATGATTCAAAATTAGCTTTTATTTTTTTGTGTTAGATTGATGAGCAACTCCATGAATACAATGAATATGTGATGTCATTAAATGGGAGAATCTGAGGCTGAGGAGATGAATGTAAATGTTCTTGCAGCTTTGCCAGGACAATCCCTTCTTACTTCCCTTCGTCCTCTTCTGCATTTCAACAGGTTCATCTTACATCAGGTCAAGCTATAAAAATGAGCAAATCAAACAAGTTAAAAATACCTGCAGCTGAATCCAATTCTGAAACTTTGCTAAGATTGGGGTAATTTTCTTAAATTACATCTTCTGTCACCCACGCCTCATCTTTCCTGATAATTCATTTCCTCTTTCTTATATTCTCGTATAGAGAAAAACTAGAGCAGCAAATGTCATATATCGACGTTTTTGTGATGGCAAATTAAGGAAATCTCAATAGATTTTTATGCAACTCTTTTCATTTTATATATTCGAGGATGTTGCCAGGACTAGAGGGTGTGAGCTACAGGGAGAGGTTGTGTAGACAATAGGTGCAGGAGTAGGCCATTCGGCCCTTCGAGCCAGCACCACCATTCAATGTGATCATGGCTGATCATTCTCAATCAGTACCCCGTTCCTGCCTTCTCCCCATACCCCCTGACTCCGCTATCCTTAAGAGCTCTATCTAGCTCTCTCTTGAATGCATTCAGAGAACTGGCCTCCACTGCCTTCTGAGGCAGAGAATTCCACAGATTTACAACTCTCTGACTGAAAATGTTTTTCCTCATCTCCGTTCTAAATGGCCTACCCCTTATTCTTAAACTGTGTCCCCTGGTTCTGGACTCCCCCAACATTGGGAACATGTTTCCTGCCTCTAATTTGTCCAACCCCTTAATAATCTTATATGTTTTGATAAGATCCCCTCTCATCCTTCTAAATTCCAGTGTAAACAAGCCTAGTCGCTCCAGTCTTTCAACATATGACAGTCCTACCATTCCGGGAATTGACCAAGTAAACCCACGCTGCACGCCCTCAATAGCAATATCCTTCCTCAAATTTGGAGACCAAAACTGCACACAATACTCCAGGTGCGGTCTCACTAGGGCCCTGTGCAACTGCAGAAGGACCTCTTTGCTCCTATACTCAACTCCTCTTGTTATGAAGGCCCACATTCCATTGGCTTTCTTCACTGCCTGCTGTACCTGCATGCTTCCTTTCAGTGACTGATGCACTAGGACACCCAGATCTCGTTGTACGTTCCCTTTTCCTAACTTGACACCATTCAGATAATAATCTGCCTTCCTATGCTTACCACCAAAGTGGATAACCTCACACGTATCCACATTAAACTGCATCTGCCATGCATCCGCCCACTCACACAACCTGTCCAAGTCACCCTGCAACCTCATAGCATCTTCCTCACAGTTCACACTACCACCCAGCTTTGTATCATCTGCAAAATTGCTAATGATACTTTTAATCCCTTCATCCAAGTCATTAATGTATATTGTAAATAGCTGCGGTCCCAGCACCAAGCCTTGCGGTACCCAACCAGTCACTGCCTGCCGTTCTGAAAGGGACCCATTTATCCCCACTCTTTGCTTTCTGTCTGTCAACCAATTTTCTATCCATGTCAGTACCCTACCCCCAATACCAAGTGCTCTAATTTTGCCCACTAATCTCCTATGTGGGACCTTGTCGAAGGCTTTCTGAAAGTCGAGGTACACCACATCCACCGGGTCTCCCCTGTCAATTTTCCAAGTTACATCTCAAAGAATTCCAGAAGATTAGTCAAGCATGATTTCCCCTTCATAAATCCATGCTGACTCGGAACGATCCTGTTACTACTATCCAAATGCTCCGCAATTTCGTCTTTTATAATTGACTCCAGCATCTTCCCCTCCACTGATGTCAGACTAACTGGTCTATAATTTCCCGTTTTCTCTCTCCCTCCTTTCTTAAAAAGTGGGACAACATTAGCTACCCTCCAATCCACAGGAACTGATCCTGAATCTATAGAACATTGGAAAATGATCACCAATGCGTCCACAATTTCTAGCACCACCTCCTTAAGTACCCTGGGATGCAGACCACCAGGCCCTGGGGATTTATCAGCCTTCAGTCCCATCAGTCTACTCAACACCATTTCCTGCCTAATGTGGATTTCCTTCAGTTCCTCCGTCACCCTAGGATCTCTGGCCACTAGAACATCTGGGAGATTGTTTGTATCTTCCTTTGTGAAGACAGATCCAAAGTACCGGTTCAACTCGTTTGCCATTTCTTTGTTCCCCATAATAAATTTCCCTGCTTCTGTCTTCAACATTTGCCTTGACTATTTTTTTCCTCATTACATACATTTAAAAGCTTTTACTATCCTCCTTTATATTATTGTCTAGTTCACCCTCGTACCTCATCTTTTCTCCCCGTATTGCCTTCTTAGTTATCTTCTGTTGCTCTTTAAAAGAGTCCCAATCCTCTGGCTTCCCACTCTTCTTTGCTATGTTATACTTCTTCTCTTTTATTTTTATGCTGTCCTTGACTTCCCTTGTCTTACTCCCCTTAGAATCTTTCCTCCTCTTTGGGATAAATTGATCCTGCTACTTCTGCATTATTCCCAGGAATACCTGCCATTGCTGTTCCTAGGCTGGGTCTCTATTCCATGGAGCGCAGCAGGATGAGGGGTGATCTTATAGAAGTGTATAAAATCATGAGAGGAATAGATCGGGTAGATGCACAGTCTCTTGCCCAGAGTAGGGGAATCGAGGACCAGAGGACATAGGTTCAAGGTGAAGGGGAAAAGATTTAATAGGAATCTGAGGGGTAATTTTTTCACACAAAGGGCGGTGGGTGTATGGAACAAGCTGCCAGAGGAGGTAGTTAAGGCTGGGACTATCCCAACGTTTAAGAAACAGACGTACATGGATAGGGCAGGTTTGGAGGGATATGGGCGAAAGGCAGGCAGATGGGACTGGTGAAGCTGGGATATGTTGGCCGGTGTGGGCAAGTAGGGCAGTAGGGCCTGTTTCCACACTGTATCACACTATGACTCTATATTCATTTGCAGAAAAGAGCATCATTAGTAAAGTTCACATTTACTGCTATCACTAATTGCCGTCAAAGGTTGCTCAGTATCTTTCTGAAAGGACTATGATCCTTCTGGTGACCTTGCTCCTATAGTACTGTGGACAGGGAGTTCAGGAAGTTAGACCGAGCATTGATGAATGAAATTCAACCCCTTGTTCTTTTTGATAATGGGGATTACAGGTTTGAGAGGTGCTGTCATAGCTGCCTGGGTGACTAATTGCAGTGCATTTAGTAATTGGTACCACTATAGCCAACATGCACTCTCAGTAGATGGATTCAATGATTATACTGTTTGTCGTACCGATCAAGGTAATTGTTTTGTCCCAGAAGCAACAAATGCAACATTTAAGAGGCATTGATAGGACAGCAAGATAAAAATATCAAATGCTAGAAGGCACAGCTTTAAGGTGAAAGGAGCAAAGTTTAAAGGAGATGTGTGGAGCAGGTTTTTCCACAGAGAGTGGTGGTGCCCGGAATGTGCTTCCGGGTGTCGTGGTGGAGGCAGATATAAGATAGGCACATGTAGATGCAGGGAATCGGAATGTGCCCGAGGTTATGGAAGGACCGTTCTGATTCAGAAGCCTGATAACAGATGGGAAGAAGTTGGTGGTGCCACTTTCAAGCTTCTGCATCTTCTGCCTTATGGGAGGGGGAAGAAGAAAGAATCACTGGGGTGGGGAAGTTTTTATGCAGTTAACTTTCTGGTTAACTTTCTGGTCAATGATGACCTTGAGGTACATTTCCAGACTCGTCCAAATTCTGTTCCAGAACCAGATAGTATTAGAAATGTTTCAATTTCAAAAAGTGAAGTCAAGTAAAGCTGGTATTGAGTATACTTTCAATCTCTCTTCATCTGAGCAACCTCAATTAACCTCTTGCCATATACACATTAATTAATATACCCACATTATAACCTATTGCCACATACACATTAATATTAACTCCAGACTTCATTATTATCAGAGAAGTGTGATTGACTTTAAGAACAATGGTGTGTGATGAACTATGTGACAAATGAGGTATCTTGGGAATGTAAACAGAGACATGCTGGTGATGATCAGAGCACTAACCAGTTCATCGACATCCCCTCCATCCTTGCTTGCTGTCTCCTCTTCCATGGATGTTTCCTCTGGTAGCAGAAACTGAAGATGACACAGAAACAACTCAGAACCACAGGAAAACGCAACAGAATATGTTGCTAGTTATTCATTTATGTGGCATGGATGCCAGTGGCATTGATTGTCTTCCAACAACTGCGTCTGAACTGCACGGGTTGCTGAGCCATTTCAGAAGACAGAACCAGGAAATGGCGAAAGTCGGTAAGGATGAAGGATTTTATTTCCTGATTGTCAGCAGTAAACCAGATGAATTTTTATCCCAATCATGATTTATGGTACCGGGGAAGTGTCAAGGGTCCCTGACAACGATGCCGCTCCTCCCACACTGTGGGTCAGCTGGGGCGGCCAAGAGGTCCTGGAAAGTGAATATTGTTATAGAAACATGGGGTGAGGATGGGCAGGACTGGCAGCTGAAAGTTGTGGGGTAGAGGTGCTGTGGACGTGGTAGAGATGAGGGTAAGAGAGGAGGGATGTTGTGCTTCTGATTAGGGAGGCCATCACAATAGTATCGAGAGAGTACATTCCAGAGGGAACATCGAGTGGTACGGCCTTCGTGCACAGGGCTTGGGACGGGATGGAATTTGTTAAATATGCCCGGGAAAGTCTCTCCAATTGATATATAAAGGGCCGTGCTCGAGAGATGGAAATGTGACTGAAGTGTCAACACTTTAGGACCAGTGACCATTATTCTATTAGTTTTAAATTAGTTTTGGAGAAAGATCGGACTGGTCCACAAGTTAAAAGTCTTAAACTGGGGCAACTTAATTTTGGTGGCATTAGACAGGAAGGACAATAAAGTATCATTGAATAGTTGAATTTAATTGAATAATTAAAGCTGATGTGAAAGGCATTTAAAAGTGAGATTGGGAGAGTTGAGAGCTGTATGATCGTGTTAGTGAACAGCAAGTCTGGCAAGATTGAGGAATCTTGGTTGACGAAGTATATTAAGGGTCTGGTCAGGAAAAATGTCACTTTTCAAATGTAAGCAGCTGTGATTGAGGAGTGCGTGGATGTTAGACGACACCCAGGGAGGTAGTTCTGAGGGCACTATGAGATACGCAGAGCAGATAAGGCAAAAGAGGATCCAAAAAGATTCTATGGGAGTAAAAGTGTAGCGGGGGACAGCACGGGTCCCCAGGGTCAGTACGGGTCCCCGGGGTCAGTACGGGTCCCCGGGGTCAGTGCAGCGGGGGACAGTACGGGTCCCCGGGGTCAGTGCAGCGGGGGTCAGTACGGGTCCCCGGGGTCAGTGTAGCGGGGGACAGTACGGGTCCCCGGGGTCAGTGCAGCGGGGGACAGTACGGGTCCCCAGGGTCAGTACGGGTCCCCGGGGTCAGTGCAGCGGGGGACAGTACGGGTCCCCGGGGTCAGTGTAGCGGGGGTCAGTACGGGTCCCCGGGGTCAGTGTAGCGGGGGACAGTACGGGTCCCCGGGGTCAGTGCAGCGGGGGACAGTACGGGTCCCCAGGGTCAGTGCAGCGGGGGACAGTACGGGTCCCCGGGGTCAGTACGGGTCCCCAGGGACAGTGTAGTGGGAGTCAGTAAGGGTCCCCGGGGTCAGTGCAGCGGGGGACAGTACGGGTCCCCAGGGTCAGTACGGGTCCCCGGGGTCAGGGTAGCAAACTTGTGTGGAGCCTGGAAATGGACGAGATCTTGTGACTGGTCTGTATTTAGGGTGGAGAAGGACATGGAAGCTAGTTCAGGAGAGGGAAGCGATATTTTGGAGCATATATTAAATGGGGGAGGTATTAAAGGTCTTGAAATACCTAAAGATGGATAATTCCCTAGGGCCTGACAAGGTCATATCGAGATTGAAAACAGGTCTTCCAGCCCAACTTGAACACGTCGACCAACATGCCCAATCTACACGTCCCACCTGCATGCGTTTGACCCATATCCCTCTAAACCTATCCAATCCACATACCCATAATGTTTCTTAAACTTTGTGATGGTACCCGCCTCAACTACGCCCTCCGACAGCTCATTCCATACGAAGGGTCTCGACCCGAAACGTCACCCATTCCTTCTCTCCTGAGATGCTGCCTGACCCGCTGAGTTACTCCAGCATTTTGTGATACCTTGGTGTAAAGAAGTTGGCCCTCAGGTTCCTATTAAATATTCCCCCCTCACCTTAATGTCGCTATGTTCTTTGGTAGCCGATTCACTCATTCTAGGTAAATGACGGTATCACAAAATGCTGGAGTAACTCAGCGGGTAAATGACTATGCATTTACCCTCTCTATTCCTCCCGTGATCTTGTACGCCTCTATAAGATCACTCCTCATCTTTCTGCTCTCCAAGGAATAAAGACCTAGCCTGCTCAATCTCTCCTTATAGCTCAGGCCCTCGAGTCCTGGCAACATCTTTGTAAATCTTCTCTGCACACTCTCCATCTTAACATCTTTCCTATAACAGGGTGACCAAAACTGAACACAATACTCTAAGTGTGGCCTCACCAACATCTAATACAACTGTAACATGACTTCCCAACTTCTATACTCAATATTTTGACTGATGGCCAATGTGCCGAAAGCCTTCTCGACCACCTTATCTACTTGTGACGCCACTTTCAAGGAAAGTGTACCTGTACTCCTAGATCCCTCTGCTCTACAACACTCCGTAGAGCACTGCCATTCAGTAGTCCTGCCCTGGTTTGACTTCCCAAAATGCAACACCTCGTGCTTCTCTGTAAATTTTATTGACCGTTCCTCAGCCCACTTGCCAAACCAATCAAGATCTTGCTGCAATTTTTGACAAACATCTTCGCCATCTACAACACCACCCACTTTAGTGTCATCTGCAAACCTACTAATCATGCCTTGCACATTCTCATCCAAATCATTGATATAGATGACAAACAGCAATGGGCCCAGTATCGAACTCTGAGGCACACCATTAGTCACAGGCCTCCAGCCCGAAGAACAACCTTCCACCATCACCCTCTGCTTCATAAGGTCATAAGGAATAGGAATAGAATTAGGCCATTCGGTCCATCAAGTCTACTCCGCCATTCAATCACGGCTGATCTATATCTCCCGCCTAACCCCATTCTCCTGCCTTCTCCCCACAACCTCTGAACCTTTCACGAAGCCAATTTTCTATCCATTCAGCAATCTCTCCTTGGATCCCATGCCTCTAACCTTCCAGAGCAGCCTCCCATGCGGAACCTTGTCGACTGCTTTGCTGAAATCCATATACATCTACAACTCTGCCCTCATCGACCATTTACATCACATGTTCAAAAAACTTAAGATTTGTGAGGCACGATCTCAATCACATAAAACCACACTGGCCATCCCCAATCAGCCCTGTCCATCTAAATGCATGTATATCCTATTCCTCAGAATACTCTCTACAGCCCTTCTTGAATAGAGGCACAACATTTTCCACCCTCTAGTCTTCTGTCACCTCACCCGTATTTCATGATTTAATAATCTTAGCCAGGGCTCCTGCAATTTCTTCTCTAGCTTCCCACAGGGTCCTCACATATATCTGGTCAGGCCTGGGAGATTTGTTGTGTCTCCAGGATGCTGTGGAAAGCTAGTGAGCAGAATGCTAGCAGTATACAGAATGCTAGCTGTATCTTCGTTAGCCGCTGGTAAGGACTGGAAGACTGGGGGATAGCTAATATTGTGCCTATACTTAAGAAGAGCAGAAGGAAACAGTCAAGGAACTATAGAGAAGGGTATTGGCTTTGTGAAAGGTTCAGAGGTTATGGGGAGAAGGCAGGAGAAAAGTCACCCCATTCCTTCTCTCCAGAGTTGCTGCCTGTCCCGCTGAGTTACTCCAGCATTTTGCATCTATCTTTGGTTTAAACCACACAGCCTTATATCAGTGGTGGGAAAGTTATTGGAATAGATTGAGGGTCAGGATTTATATTCATTTGGAAAGGCAAGGACAATTAGGGATAGTCAGCATGGCTTTGTGTATGGGAAATCATGTCACAAGAATTTGACTGGTTTATGAAACAAGAGAATGATCAAGAGGATTGACAAAGGCAGGACAGACGACATTGACTTTAGCAATCCTTTGACGAGGTTCCACATTGTCCAGAAAGTTAGTTTAGAAAGGTAGGTCACAAGATACAGGGCATGTACAAATTGGATAGATAATTGGCTCAGTGTTAGGTGGCAGAAAGTAGTAGTGAAGGTTTATTATTCAGATTGGAGACCTAAACCAATTGTATATCTTTGTTGTCTGCATTAATGATTTTGATGAAAATGTAAGTGGTATGATTAAGGAGTTTGCAATAACACCAACATTGGTGACAAGAAGGAATCTATGGTTACGACTGGATCTAGATTAACTGACAAGGGATTTAAATTGGACAAGTAAGAAGAGATGCATTTTGTGAAGTTAAACCCGAGCAGGTCACACAACTAGGGAGTGTTGTAAAACAGTGAGGAGGCATGCTGGTCTTCATAAGCCAAGGCATTAGGGATATGAATTGGGATGCCATGTTAATTATAGTTTTTAGTTTAGTTTAGAGATACAGCATGGAAACAGGTCCTTCGGCCCACTGGTTCCGCGCCGACCAGTGATCCCCGCATATTAACACTATCCTACACCCACTAGGGACAATTGTTACATTTACCAAGCCAATTATCCTACAAATCTGTATCTCTTTGGAGCATGGGAGGAAACCGAAGATCCCCGAGAAAACCCACGCAGGTCACTGTTGTAGAAAACATTAGTTAGGATGCACTTAGTGTCATTGATGTGATTGAAGTATTGTGTGTCCTTCTGGTTCCACACCATAGGAAGGATGTGAATAAGCTAGAGCGGATGCAGAAAAGATTCACAAACACACTGGAGGGCTTGGCTGACAATGTTAGGATAGAGGCATAAACATGGATCAGGTAGATAGCCAGCGACTGGTTCCCATGGTAGAGATATCTAACACTGGAGTGCATAGGCTTTAGGTGTGAGGGAGGAGGTGTAAAGGGGATTTGAGGGTTAAATAAGCTGCCAGAGGAAGTGGTGGAGGAAGGAATGGTAACAACATTTAAGAGCCATTTAGATGATTAAATGCACAAGGCATAGAAAGATATGGAACTAATTCATGCAGGTCGTATTAGTAGAGATGGGCATAATGGGTGTCACAGACGCAGTGGGCCAAGAAAGTTCATCCTCCAAAGGCTGAGGAATTTCAGACTCTTACCAATTTCAACAGATGTACCTGAGAAAACAAATACATATTTTTACCTGCTTGGCTTCTTCACTGGTCACTGTACTATCTGCATCTTCATTCCTTGTGATAAGGGAGACAGAATCTGTAGTTCAAGGATAGATTGTAAAAATTACCATGAGGTAGCACATTCTGGAGTTAATTGTAAGGCAGCCTTGCTTCATAAAACCAGTGACTGAATACTTGTGAGGAACCTGATTTAGTCTTGATCGGTCAAGAATCATTAGAGTCAGGAGTGGCCCAGAGGACAGGAAACTTGCAAATGTTACTCTGCGGTTCAAGGGTGCGTGTTAGAAGAGTGGAAACTATAGGTAGCTTAGCCTGACTTCAGTGGTTAGTGATAGTGTGATACAGTGTGGAAACAGGCTCTTCGGCCCAACTTGCCCACACCGTCCAACATGTCCCAGTGACACTAGTCCCACCTGTCTGTGTTTGGTCCATATCCCTCCAAACCTGTCCTATCACTGTACCTGTTTAACTGTTTCTTAAACATTGGTATAATCCCAGCCTCAACTACATCTTCTGGCAGCTTGTTCCATACATCCACCATCCTCTGTGTGAAAAAGTGATCCCTCAGATTCCTATTAAATCTTTTCCCCTTCACGTTAAACATATGTTCTCTGGTCCTCGATTCCCCTACCCTGGGCAAGAGACTTTGTGCATCTAACCGATCTATTCTTCTCATGATTTTATACACCTCTATAAGATCGCCCCTCATCCTCCTGTGCTCCAAGGAATAGAGACCCAGCCTCCTTAACCTCTCCCTGCAGCTCACACCCTCTAGTCCTGGCAACATCGTCGTTATTCTTCTCTGTATCCTTTCCAGCTTGACTTTTTTCCTATAACATGGTGCCCAGAACTAAACACATTACTCTAAATGCGGTCTCACCAACGTCTTATACAACTGCAACATGACCTCCCAACATCTATACTCAATATTCTGACTGATGAAGGCCAATGTGCCAAAAGTCTTTTTGACCACCTAACCCTAACTGCGACTCGACCTTCAAGGAACCATGCACCTTCACTCCTAGATCCCACTGCTCTACAACACTCCCCAGAGCCCTACCACTCACTGTGTAGGTCCTGCCCTTGTTAGACTTCCCAAAATGTAACACCTCACATTTCTCTGTTTTAAATTCCATCAACCGTTGGTTTGAGTGTCCATTATTAAGGATGAGTACTGAGAAGCACACGATAAAATAGGCTAAAGTCAGCATGGTTTTGTGAAGGAGCGATCTTGCCTGACAAACCTGTTGGAATTCTTTGAGGAAGTAAATACCATGTTAGACAAAAGAGTCAGTGGAAGTTGTTTACCTGGATTTTTGGAAGGCCTTTGACAAGATGCCGAATGTGAGGCTGCTAAACAAGATGAGCCCCTGGTATTAGAGGGAAGCTACTAGCATGGATAAAAGGTTTGCTGGGTGGCAGAAGGCAAAGAGTGGGAATAAAGGGGGCTTTTTCTAGGTGACTGCCCGTGACTAGTGGTGTTCCACAGGGGTCACTACTCTTCACGTTATATATCAATGATTTGGATGATGGAATTGAAGGCTTTGTGGCCAAGTTTGCAGATGATACGAAGATACATGGAGGGTAGTGTAGAGGAAGCAGGGTGTAAGGGTTAACATTGGGTAAGCAGCTATGTGGGTGCTATTGCAGGAGTGTAAAAGATTCCAGCTTGCTGAGGCATCCTGTTTGTCAACATGTAGCGTGGTTTATGGCTGATCCATCCTCTGATATCAGCAACTGGCGTTCAAAGCTTTGATGTGTAAGAACATCTTGCCATATGGACTGCCCTTTGTTCCCAAGAATGAAGAGGTCACGTAGGTCACGATGGACACGGAGGTCACGAAGGACATAAAGATTTTTAGGGCATTGTAAACTTGCCGTATAATGGAAAGGTACTGGCACATGTATTACAGGTATAAAATGTGTGTGAATGTAAGTTTCCGGAGAGAGAGGCTACACTAGCTCCGGTGCCTAGGCTCTCTCCCACCTGGGTGAGTAGAATAAAGAGGTTAAACGAACTTGGTTGTCTGACTGTTTCTGTTAATAGGTCACGAACTACAACAAGGGAGTCTGCAGAAGGACCTGGACAGGTTGGGAGTGGGCAGATGAAATGCAGCGTTGCGAAGTGTGCGGTCACGCACTTTGGAAGAGGCATAGACTATTTTCTAAATGGGGAGATTTTGAAATCAGAGATGCAAAAGGACTTGGGAGTGCTGGTACAGGATTCTCAAAAGATTAATTTGCAAGCAGAATTGGTAGTAAGGAAGGTAAATGCAATATTAGCATTCATTTCAAGGGGACTGGAATATAAAAAGAGGGATGTAATGCTGAGGGTTTATAAAGCATCAGTCAGACTACATTTGGAATATTGAGAGCAGTTTTGTGACCCATATTTGAGGGGGATGTGCTGGCGTTGGAGGGTCCAGAGGAGGTTTACGAGAATGATCCCAGGGGTGATTGTATTAACGTATGATGACGACGTGTGTTTGTCGGCACTGGGCCTGTACTCTCCAGAGTTTAGAAGGATGAGGAGGGATCTCATTGAAACATCGAAATGTGAAAGGCCTGAATAGAGTGGATGTGGAGAGGATGTTTCCACTAGGACCAGAGGGGGCAACCTCAGAATAAAAGGATGTACCTTTAGAAAGGAGATGAGGAGGAATTTCTTTAGCCAGAAGGTGGTGAAACTGTGAAATCCATTGCCAGACTGATGTAGAGGCCAAGCCTTTGGGAATTTTTAAAGCAGAGATTGACAGGTTCTTGATTAGAACGGGTGTTAAAAGTTATGGGGAGAAGGCAGTTGAATGGGATTGAGAGAGAAAGATAGATCAGTCATGATTGAATGGCAGAGTAAACTCAGAGTCACAGAGTCATACAGTGTGGAAACAAGGCCTTTGGCCCACCTTGCCAACGCGGACCAATCTGCCCAGTGGGTCGCACAGGCAGACTCCCTCCCTGCAGGCCGCGGTGAGGCTGAGGTCGGAGTCTCGCGGTTTAGAGCCCGCGGCCACAGAGCTTGGGACAACAGAGCCCGTGGCTATCGGCCCCAGGGTCGACGGAGCCCACGGCTGGGGCCTGGGTCGGCACCAGTGTCAGTTGATGATGGCGCCGACCGATGGACGAGGACGGACACATGGGAGTGAGGACGCCGCTGCCGGGGGAAGGACCCGGTGTGGATGGACCACCGTGAGGGGGGTGGGGGGGGGGGGGGAAGGGAGAACAAGGGGGAACTGGCACAGATACTTTGTAAACTCCCTTAATGTGGCAACTATTTGCATAATACTTGTGTCAAAAGCCTTTTGATCATTGTCTTCCTGTGACGCAACTTAAGGATTTATATCGGCACCCCTAGATCCCTCTGCTCTACAACACGCCCCAGATCCCTGGCACGCACTGTGACTCAATGGCCTAACTCTGCTCCTGTGACTTATGAACTACTCGCTCCTCATATAAAGTCATGCTGACTGTCCCTAATTATCTTCCAAATGGAAGTAAATCCTATCCCAAGAATCCTCTCCAATAGCTTCCCTGCCATTGGTATGAGCTTGCTGGTCTATAATTTTGTGAACTATCTCTACTTCTCTTCTTAAACAAAACAACATTGGCTACTCTCCAGTCCTGAGGCCTGAGTATTTCTGCTTCTACTTTTTACTTACTCTCCCAGGTGCTAAATATTGGAAACAGCAAGATATTGTTTTCATTTTATGTTACATACTTTTGTTCCCTAGCCAATAGCTCCATCTGGTTCCCTTGCAAATGTCTGAGGCAAATTGAATGATTCCTAATCTTGGTGATATCTCTGAACCATGCAGAACATTAACCCAAACTTTCCACAGTCCAAGATGACGTCGAACCCAAGCGACTATTTGCGTGCTGGCCACAGAAGCTCCACACTTAAATCTCTATACATGTAAATGGCTCGATTGTAATCATGTGTTGTCTTTCTGCTAACTGGATAGCACGTGACAATAAACTAAACTCAACTTCCAATCCTCAACTGTTTCCATCATGTACCAAATACTATACTAAAGCAGGTGATTTTTTTAACTTTGATATCATAGTTGGCACAGACATTGTGGGCTGAGGGGACTTCCTGCTCTGAACTCTTCTATGCACCACCTCTTTCCATCATTATGTAATTGTCCTGAACTCAGCTGTTTGGAGACTGAAATAATCATTCCGTTCTCTCAAGGCTCACTCTTTTTTCCCCAATTGCCTCGTCTTAAGATTGTAATTTGCTACTTAAACCGCTCTGCTCTCAATATGTTTTAAAAACCAGCCACTTGTTAATAAAATGATCCCACCTTGCACAATCAACTCCCAGAACTCATCCAGTCCTTTTGTGTCCACGCTCTCTTTCAATGTTTTCAGTATAGTATTGAAATGTTGGGATTCTCCTGCCTTGAAATGTAGCAAGTAAAAAAGTAAAAGGTTACAAACAGTAGAAACATAGAAAATAGGTGCAGGAGGAGGCCGCTCGGCCCTTTGAGTCAGCACCGCCATTCATTGTGATCATGGCTGATCATCCACAATCAGTAACCCATGCCTGACTTCTCCCCATATCCCTTGATTCCGCAAGTGATCACAATATGATTGATGCCAGACCTTTGCAAACAGAGTTTGGAACAGGAGGAAACTAAGATCAGGAAAATGGAAGTTATTTTTTATGTTACTGCTTTATGACCCAAGATGGCACAGGAGCATGGAGACCTGTTGTGTTCTGGTCACAGAGGAAGATCTACTCTCAGCCAATACTATTGCCCAAGCCTTTTAAATCTCTTTTCTACTTTTATGCTACGATGCTGCAATTTGTATCTTTCGCTTCACGCTTTATATTGTACTTGAGTTTGGCTTGATTGTATTTGGTATATACAATCTCTTCCAAATTAGACTAAATCCTATATCAAAGAATTCTCTCCAATAGTTTCCCTACCACTAACGTGAGGCTCACCAGCCTATAGTTCCCTGGATTCTCTAGCCTTAGTCTTAGAGCCTCTTCTCTTCCATACTGCGCCACGTTTGGACACAGAGTGCCGGAGTAACTCAGTGGGCCAGGCAGCATCTGTGGAGAACATGGATAGGTGACGTTTCAGAGTGCTGGAGTAACTCAGCGGGTCAGGCAGCATCTGTGGATAACATGGATAGGTGACGTTTCACAGAGTGCTGGAGTAACTCAGCGGGTCAGGCAGCATCTGTGGATAACATGGATAGGTGACGTTTCACAGAGTGCTGCAGTAACTCAGCGGGTCAGGCAGCATCTGTGGATAACATGGATAGGTGACGTTTCACAGAGTGCTGCAGTAACTCAGCGGGTCAGGCAGCATCTCTGGAGAACATGGCTAGGTGACGTTTCACAGAGTGCTGGAGTAACTCAGCGGGTCAGGCAGCATCTGTGGATAACATGGATAGGTGACGTTTCAGAGTGCCGGAGTAATTCAGCAGTTCAGGCAGCATCTCTGGAGAACATGGATAGGTGACGTTTCTCAGAGTGCTGGAGTACCAGGCAGCATCTGTGGGGAACATGGATAGGTGACGTTTCTCAGAGTGCTGGAGTAACTCAGTGGGTCAGGCAGCATCTGTGGGGAACATGGATAGGTGACGTTTTGGTTGGAGACCCTGCCAATTTTTTCATACATTGAGTTTGAAACCCTCCTCTAAATCTAACCCCAGAACCAGCTACAGTCATATTGCATCTCTCTCCCCAAGTAATGTAGCTTATTTTAAATAGTGGAGACTTGCTTTATGATTCTGTCCTTGTGTGAGTGCCCACCACTTCATAATGTTGTTATCACTGACTGGACTTCAGAATCATACAATTACACAGGCTGACCTGGCTTGGATAGAGTGGATGTGGAGAGGATGTTTCCACTAGTGGGAGAGTCTAGCCTCAGAATTAAAGGATGTTCCTTTAGGAAGGAGATGAGGAGAAATTTCTATCGTTAGAGGGTGGTGAATCTGTGGAATTCTCTGCCACAGAAGGCTGTGGTGGTCTTCAATGGATATTTTTAAGGCAGAGATAGATAGATTCTTGATTAGTACGGGTGTCAGGGGTTACAGGGAGAAGGCAGGAGAATGGGGTTAGGAGGGAGAGATAGATCAGCCATGGTTGAATGGCGGAGTAGATTTGATGTTCTGAATGGCCTAATTCTGCTCCTATCACTTCTGACTGAAGTTTGTAGTCAGCACCAGGTTTAATTATGTTCCTTGCGTGCCATGGTAAGGCACTATCAGCTCCATTTGAGAATCATTCTGAAAGTCTTGCCCAATAAGGGAAGTGGTGAAAAACCCATTAAGAACTGCCCTTTGAAGACCATCAGCATGTTATGGTCAAGTCTGCACACTAACATCCTGGCCTGCAGCTACAGATGAAACAGAACCACAAAGGGTTGTAAATTTCTCTGTGATTCGTTTCAGATGTAAACCTTTATATAAAACATTCCCAACTCCATCCTGCAGGAATTTATTATGATCTATAGCAGTAAATGACATTCTCTGCTCACCTTGACAGATTCCTTCCTGCAAACCTTGATGCAATCCAAGCTCTTTATGTAATACTGCTGACTCTTGACTTCCAGAAATTGGTAGACACGGTCCATCAGCTGCTTGGTCACTGTGAGGAGACAGAACTCTCAGAATTTCCATTCTCTACAATTATATTTCTTTCACAATCAGTCTGATGAAGAATCATGACCCAAATCATCGTCTATGTTCTCCAGAGATGCTGCCAGGCCAGTTGAGTTCCTCCAGCACGGTGTACCTTTTTTTGTAAACCAGCATCTGCAGTTTCTTGTGTCCAAACGATCAAATTTTTGGAGTAGGTGATGTGAATAATTGACGCGGGCAGGGTGGAAGTTCTATATCTCACTACATTGTCATTGCAATAGCCGGTCCCAGCATCCTCTCTATTATCAACAGTTCTCTGGCCACTGGCACTGTTCCAACCAGTTTCAAGCACGCGGTGGTCCAGCCCCTACTGAAAAAACCTAACCTAGACCCCACCTTGTCTAGCAACTACAGACCCATTTCCAAACTGCCATTCCTGTCAAAAGTCCTTGAAAAGGCAATCCTAAACCAATTAGTGCCCTACCTGCACCAAAACACCATCCTGGAAAGTTTCCAGTCAGGTTTCAGAGCCCACCACAGCACAGAGTCTGCCTTGTTGAAGGTACACAACGACCTGCTTCTCGCCATCGACACCGGCGACTGTGCAATCCTGCTCCTTCTCGACCTCAGCGCAGCGTTCGATACAGTGGACCACACCATCCTTATTGACCGTCTCTGGTACGCGGTTGGCATTGATGGTACTGCCCTGAGCTGGTTCGCTTCGTACCTCAAAGATAGGAGTTTCGCCATCAACATAGGCAGTTATTCCTCTGCTCCAGCTAGCCTCTCCTGCGGAGTTCCACAAGGCTCCATCCTAGGCCCCATTCTCTTCTCTCTATACATGCTCCCCCTTGGCCAAATCATTCAAAGGCACGGCATTTCTTTCCACTGCTATGCCGATGACACTCAGCTTTACCTCCCCCTGAAACCCAACAACCAGTCAAATTTAAACAGCCTCTCACACTGCCTTGAGGACATAAAATGTTGGATGGCACAGAACTTCCTCCAATTAAATGAGAGCAAGTCTGAGGTCATCCTATTCGCCCCCCCCTACTCCATCAAATTGATAACAGGCAGTCTTGGAAGCCTATCCTGCCTAGTCAAACCGCATGTCAAAAACCTCGGCATGATATTTGACTCTGCATTAAAATTTGATAAGCAAGTCAACGCTGTGGTAAAAGCCAGCTTCTTCCAACTTCGAACCATAGCTAAAATCAAACCTTTCCTCCAATTCGACGACACAGAAAAAATCATTCACGCTTTCATTTCCTCCCGCCTAGACTACTGCAACTCCCTATACACTGGGATCAGCCAATCTTCCCTGTCCCGCCTGCAACTGGTCCAAAACGCCGCAGCGAGACTCCTGACGGGTACCCGTAAAAGGTACCACATCACCCCGATTCTGGCCTCTCTCCACTGGCTCCCTGTACGGTACAGAATCAACTTCAAGCTCCTCCTATTCACGTATAAAGCCCTAAATGGACACTCCCCCCCCACATCAAAAATCTTCTAACCCCCCTCTCTAACTTCAGGTCCCTCAGATCGGCCGACTTGGGGCTATTCACTATCCCGCGGTCTAGGCTTAAGCTCAGGGGTGACCGCGCTTTTGCGGTTGCAGCTCCTAGACTGTGGAACAGCATCCCTCTCCCCATCAGAACTGCCCCCTCCATCGACTCCTTTAAGTCCAGGCTCAAAACCTATTTCTACTCCCTAGCGTTTGAGGCTCATTGAGGAGGCGCTGTGAACTGTTTGCGTGCTACTGTATGTTTTCATTTTTTTTTCTTTCTATTGGAACCTAATCAAATGTACAGCACTTTGGTCAACGTGAGTTGTTTTTAAATGTGCTATACAAATAAAATTGACTTGACTTGACTTGACTTGACATCATCGTCTATATCTCATTTCCCTTTCCCGTGACTTTCAGTCTGAAGAAGAGGCATCGGATATTGGGGGATATGGAAGTTGTTGGTGCATCCAGCATACATTGTCCATTCTTAACTGGATCTGATGGTGCGCCATGATCTTGAACTACTGTGATCGTTTTGGTGAAGGTGGTGCCACACGGTTATGTTGGTGGTAAATTCGATGCCTCGTTTACCAGCATTCAGTCTGTGCTGCCCTGCATCATTCATCAGTGGCCCACACAAAAATTTTGACCAAATAAATGCTCTCTGGTCTCCCCACCAACCAATCCCCCTTCTTCGTCTCACCCAACGCATTCCTCACAGATCAATTTCTACAGAGAAATATACTCATCAATGCACTGGTCCAGTTCTTCCCAATCTTCCTCAACCCCAAATAAACTCTCGCTCCCTTAACTCTACTGAAATAAACTGGTCCAGTCCCACCTCTATCAGACTCACACTAGGGACTACATACCTTCTCTGAAACCCCAAATAAGCTCTCGCTCCCTCAACTCTACTGAAATAAACTGGTCCAGTCCCACCACTATCGGACTCACACTCGGGACTACATACCTTCTCTGAAATTGACGCTCTTTTGATGGACCAAAGCCTGGAAGTCTGATACTGGATTGAGGCTGCCAACCTATAACCCAAAAACAGATCAATCTATTTTAACCATATAAACAAACTGTATTTTACAATAAATTTAGTTAACCCGCTGTATAACTATTTGGAAAATTCCAATGGTTCAGCATCTGGATACAGGGCTCCAGTTCCCGTGCTCCAGTCCACCCACCGGCCCTTTACAGCTGCAGGATCCATTGGAACATATTATACCATGTAACACCAACAAAACAGTGAGTTGAAAGTGTTTTGGGTGTTAGAACTCATGGGGCTAACGGAATCAAGGGATATGGGGAGAAGGCAGGCACAGGTTACTGATTGTGGATGATCAGCCATGATCACAATGAATGGTGGTGCTGGCCCGAAGGGCCAAATGGCCTCCTCCTGCACCTATTTTCTAATAGGAATTACAGCCACCAGTCTAGATACTGAAGATGGTTGTGAAATATTGCAATAGAATCTTGATTGATTGGCCAGGTGGGTGAGGAATGGATGATGGAATTTATTAGAGCAATATGAGGTGTTGCATTTTGGGAAGTTTAACAAGGGTATGACCGACACAGTGAATGGTAGGGCTACTCAGTGTTGTAGAGTAGAGAGATCTGGGAGTGCAGGTGCATGGTTCCTTGAAGGTCGAGTCGCAGGTAGATAAAGAGGTCAAAAATGCTTTTGGTACATTGGCCTTCATCAGTCAGAGTATTGAGTAGAGTATAGAAGTTGGAGGTCATGTTACAGTTGCATAAGACGTGGGTCTTATGTTTTCCTCAGATCCCTTCTAACTTCTTATTCTTCAGTTTTAGACAGTTGTATTATGGGGAAAGTTTCTCACTGTCCACCCGATTCATGCCCCTCCAATCCAAGTAAAACAAACCCAGCTAGCCAAACTCTTTTAAGGAAATTATGTTTAGGTCTCAAATGGAATATGTTTCTGAAAGGACCAAAAAAACACCCATAAGTGTGATTATTTGTGGTTGTAAGAGAAATTAAAGATAGTATTAATCCAAAGAAGTGGTTTATAAAGTTGGCAAAAAATGGTTATGGGCCAGAGGATCAGATGCATGAGAATTTATTGATATGCAAAAACGAAATGACAAGGAAGAGCAAATGTCCGCACCTTACCGAGAGAAACAAGAATTTATAATACAAAATAGGAAATCGCAGAGGAAATAAGTAGAACTGGATTCACAAAAGTTATTCAAAACCGGCCAGATATATCAGAAAATCAGGTGTTCAGCAAAAATGATGAAACATAGAAAAATAGGTGCAGGAGTAGGCCATTTGGCCCTTCGAGCCAGCACCGCCATTCAATGTGATCATGGCTGATCATCTAAAATCAGTGCCCCTTTCCTGCTTTTGCCCCATATCCCTTGATTCCTTTAGCCCTAAGAGCTAAATCTAACTATCTCTTGAAAACATCCAGTGAATTGGCTTCTGTGGCAGAGAATTCCATTGATTCACAACTCTCTGGGTGAAAACATTTTTCCTCATCTCAGTCCTAAATGGCCTACCCCCTATTCTTAAACTGTGACCCCTGGTTCTGGACTCCCCCAACATCGAGAACATTTCTGAAACTCTGGTTACAAGTACATTTTGCACCTGTAATCAGCCAGTAATTACAAGATTTGCAGTCTGAAAGATTGATGGTACTCACAGCTGTCATAGTGCCTTCTGCTAACGTGACAATATTAAAATCCTCATCAGACCGTGCTCTCTTTGCATCTTGTTCTTCTGGATCACTGAAGGAAAATCAAATACACCTGTTAGTCTGATTGCACATCTTGAAATCCAATATTGAAATTCCACTTGCTA
This sequence comes from Rhinoraja longicauda, assembly GCF_053455715.1. NCBI lineage: Eukaryota > Metazoa > Chordata > Chondrichthyes > Rajiformes > Arhynchobatidae > Rhinoraja > Rhinoraja longicauda. Next base: position 105,218 of record NC_135960.1, on the reverse strand, counting down.
ATCCACATTGGAATTCATCTGCTTTATCATGAGCCTTGTAATTGATGCAGTGCAGCATAGGTTCACAAGATTGATCCCTGGGATGGCAGGACTGTCATATGAGGAAAGATTGAAAAGGCTTGTATTCACTGGAGTTTAAAAGGATGAGAGGGAATCTTATAGACATATAAAATTTATAAAAAGACTGGACAAGCTAGATGCAGGAAAAATATTCCCAATGTTGGGGGAGTCCAGAACCAGCGGCCACAGTCTTAGAATAAAGGGGAGGCCATTTAAAACTGAGATGAGAAGGAACTTTTCACCAAGAGTTGTGAATTTGTGGAATTCTCTGCCACAGAGGGCAGTGGAGGTCAAATCACTGGATGAATTTAAGAGAGAGTTAGATAGAGCCCTGGGGGCTAGTGGAATCAAGGGATATGGGGAGAAGTTGGGCACAGGTTACTGATTGTGGATGATCAGCCATGATCACAATGAATGGCGGTGCTGGCTCGAAGGGCTGAATGGCCTCCTCTTGCACCTATTTTCTATGTTTCTATATTCAGTTGCACCACCTGCAGTTACATGGGAAAGTGCTGTGAAAATAGAAGTGGTTGGTGGGGATCAGAGGGTCTTACAAAACCTAGACACACCCTTCGCCTAATTCACCATGAATGAATAAGTTTATTGGCCAAGTATGTACACATACGAGGAATGTGCATTGGTGCTCTGCTCGCACGGTTTGGGGATGTACGTGGGGGCGGGGTGAAGGTAGGGGGAGGGGTTTATTGACCAAGTAAGTACACATACAAGCAATGTGCCTTGGTGCTCCACTCGCAAGCCACCCAAGATGCTCACCTAATCTCGTCCTTTTGCCCATGTTTGACCCGCATCCCTCTAAACCATTCCTATCCACCCTATGGAGATGAACATGGTGGAAAAGGAATGTCTATTTGGACAGCAGAAGGTGGAGGAAAAGATGTGTCTGGGAATGTAAATTTGTCGAAGGTGGAGAAAATCACCTTCACATGTTTCCAACCTCTCCTCTTTCCCCTCTGCATCCCCAACAAATTTATTTTACTCAACTTCCATTATAAAATCACTGTTCACCTCCAGTTCTGCCACCAATATAGGATGCAAATTCCAGGTCATTACAGGGCGGCACTGTGGCGTAGCGATAGAGCTGCTGCCTCACAGCGCCAGAGACCCAGGTTCGATCTTGACCTTGAGTGATGTCTGTGTGGAGTTTGCACGTTCTCAGTGACCGTATGAGCTTTCTTCGAGTGCTACCGTTTCCTCCCATATTCCAAAGACATCCGGTTTGGTTGGATAAATTGTCCCTAGCGTGTAGGACGGAACCAGTGTGCGGGTGATCAATGGTCAGTGCAGACTTGGTGGGCCAAAGAACCTGTTTTCATGCTGTATCTCAAAACTAATGTATGGACAGCATGGTTGCACAGTGGTAGAGTTGCTGCCTCACAGCGCCAGACAGGGGTTTGATCCCGACTACGGGTGCTGTCTGTACGGAGTTTGTGCGTTCTCCCCGTGACCCGCGTGGGTTTTCTCCAGTTTCCCCCCACACTCCAAAGATGTACAGGTTTGTAGGTTAAATGGCTTTGGTAAAATTGTAAATTGTCTCTAGCGTGTGTAGGATAGCGTTAGGGTGCGGGGATCGCTGGGCCGGAGGGCCTGTTTCCACGCTGTATCGCTAAACTCTAAATTAAATTATCACTCGCTGCACAAAAAATTATTGCTCTCAACCGCCTGCAATTCCTGCCGCTTACCTTTAAAACCTGCCCCCTCTCCAGTTCCCATTTTGTCAGGTCTTTTCTTTATTATCTAAACCTGTTCATAATCTTGTATACCTATGTAAATCAGTTTTTCTCCAAGGAAATAACTCATGTATCACAAAACAAGTGGAGGGCAAGATGAAATGGGTATCCATTACTCTTAGTTCATAAGCAGTTGATAAATCTACTGAAAGTCTGCTGTCATAATGTATCTACAGTGGACCGGAGTCTGCCGTATACATTTAAATGGTAAAATGCAGGCCATCGTACTTGTCTTTGAAGATCTGTTGTGCAATCTTGTGCTCTTTCTTCTTGCCTGAATCTTGCAGAGTGAAAAGCTTCTTTAATTGCTCCAATGCTGCCAGACTGGAATCAGCTACCTCCTGGGGTTGGTCTAACATGCTTTTCAACTGAGGGTCTAGGGGAGGAAGAGGCTCATCTGGATGAAATGCTTTCCATTGAAGACACTGGAAAAAAATCAGAACAATAACTTTAAAATCCTCCAGTTATATAGTCATTGAATCTATACTAACCATACTTGCCTACATTAACTCTATCTGCCTTTGTGCCCTACACATTCTTAAAGTTGTACACTGTGAAGAAGGTTGTTAAAGTATACAGCGGGATATCGATCAACTGCAAAATGTGCAGAGAAATGGCAGATGAAGTTTAATTTGAGCAAGAGTAAGGTATTGCACTTTGGAAAGTCGATTGTAAGGGTAAAGTATACAGTAAATGGCAAGACCCCTAACAGTGTTGATGTACAGAGGAATCTTAGGGTCCAAGTCCATAGCAACCTAAAAGAGGCAGCACAAGTAGATAAGATTGGTAAAGAATATTTATGGTATGTTTGCCTTCATCAGTCGCAGCATTGAGTATAAAAGTCAGGAAGTCATGTTGCATCCTTGTAAGACTTAGGTTAGGCTGCATTTGGAGTATTGCATGCCGTTCTGGTTACCCGATTACAGGAATGATGTGGGGGCCTTGGAAAGGGCGCAGAAGAGGTCTGGAATGTTGTCTAGATTCAAGGGGTATTAGTTGCAAGGAGAGGTTGGACTAATTTGGATTGGTTTATCTAGTGGAACTAATTGTAGACTTTCAAAGAGATCCCCCTCCACCCCAACTCACCATCAACAACACCATGGTCACATCTGTGGAGTCATTTAAGTTCCTTGGAACCATCATCTCCAGGGACCTTAAATGGGGGGCCATCATCGACTCCACAGTCAAAAAGACCCAACAGAGGATGTACTTCCTGCGGCAACTGAAGAAACACAATCTGCCACAGGCAATGATGGTCCAATTCTATACTGCTATCATTGAGTCCGCCCTCACCTTCTCCATCATGGTCTGGTTTGACTCAGCCACCAAGCACGACATCCGGAGGCTGCAGCTGAGAAGGTTGTTGGCTGCAACCTTCCCCCCATTGATGAACTGTACACTGCAAGGGCCAGGAAGCGAGCGGGCAAGATAATCTCTGACCCCTCTCACCCTGGCCACAAACTCTTCGAAGCACTTCCCTCTGGAAGGCGACTCCGGACTGTCAAAGCAGCCACAGCCGGACATAAAAAGTTTTTTTCCACGAGTGATAGTTCTACTCAATAACCAAAGTCTGTAGTCTCTTTTTTGCTCTGGTTTATTTTCACCCACATGTTTAGACCATAATGGTGTATCCTTATTGTTTTGATGTGTTTATGCTTTATTCTTAATTGTTAACTGTATGTTTGTGTTGTCATTTGTGAGCGGAGCACCAAGGCACATTCCTTGTATATGCATACTTGGCCAATAAACTTATTCATTCATTCAACATCGAAGGTAGAGGGGCGATCTGATGGAAGTTTGTACAATTCCCTCTCTCCTGAGATGCTGCCTGACCTGCTGAGTTACTCCAGCATTTTGTGAATAAATACCGAGGCTTGTACAATTATGAGAGGCATTTCAAGGGTAGACAGTCAGAATGTTTTTCACAGGTGGGAATGTCAAAGAGAGCATAGATTTAAGGTGAGGTGGGGAAAGTTTAAAATAGATGCACAGGTCAGGCTTTTTACACAGAGAATGGAGGATGCCTGGAACATGTTACCAAGGGTGGTGGTGGAGGCAGATACTACAGTGGCATTTAAGACTCAGTATTGTGAGCTATAGGGAGAGAGATTGGAAAAGGCTAGGAACTTATACCATAGAGGGTAGGAGGCTGAGAGGTGATTTTATCGGTGTATAAAATCCAGAGAGCAATAGATAGGGGGAACTACAGTCTTTACCTAGGGTAGGTAAAAATACAAGAAAACAGATGTTTAAGGTGAGAGGTGTAGATATTATATGAACCTAAGAAACAACATTTTCAGAGGGTAATACTCGAAAAAAGCCTAGCAAGCCACTTAGTTCAAACACAATAGTAATGAACAATAAATGTAGATCCCCAAAAAAGAATTACAATAATAATGACAGCATGCGAGTGTATTCATCAAGTAATTGCAAGTGACAGATTTTTCTGGTTGCATCGAACTTTACCTGAAATAGCCTCTGAAAGTGAGGATTCGGAACTTTATTGACTTTGAACAGATCCTGCAGCTCTTCCTCGTCATCCATCACTAAGCTCATCGAGTCGATCAGAGCATCCACAGCTTCTAACTGCTCCTCTGTTGGGCAAAATAATCCACAGGACCAGATAAGGAGATCAGGATAAGGATGAAGCAGAAGAGAGAGCTCTGGCAGATGAGATTATGCAGAATCCAATGGTATTCTACATACACAAAGGGAAAGAGGGTTACTAGCGAGAGAATAAGACACCTCAGAAACCAAAGCTGTCATCTGTGTGTGAAGCTGCAGGAGATGGGCAAGGTCCTCAATTAATATTTCTGCTGTTTTTACCATGGAGAAAGACATGATGACTGAGAAACTTGGGACAGTTAATGGAAATGTTTTGAGGACAGTTAGTATTACTGTACAGTATAGGAGATGCTGGGTATTCTAAGATGTCCAAAAGTGGATAAATCTCCTGGGATCGATCAGATATGTCCGAGGGAACTGTGGGAAGCTAGAGAAGAAATTGCAGGTGGACTGGTTGAGATATACGAATCATCATTGGATACAGGTGAGGTGCCGGATGATTGGAGGATGGCTGATGTTGTGCCTCTATTTAGGGACTGTAAGGAAATGCTTGGGAACTCTAGACCAGTGGCAGGTAACTCTAGACCAGTGGCAGGTAACTCTAGACCAGTGGCAGGTAACTGTAGACCAGTGGCAGGTAACTGTAGACCAGTGGCAGGTAACTGTAGACCAGTGGCAGGTAACTGTAGACCAGTGACAGGTAACTCTAGACCAGTGGCAGGTAACTCTAGACCAGTGGCAGGTAACTCTAGACCAGTGGCAGGTAACTCTAGACCAGTGGCAGGTAACTCTAGACCAGTGGCAGGTAACTGTAGACCAGTGGCAGGTAACTGTAGACCAGTGGCAGGTAACTGTAGACCAGTGGCAGGTAACTGTAGACCAGTGGCAGGTAACTGTAGACCAGTGGCAAGTAACTCTAGACCAGTGGCAGGTAACTCTAGACCAGCTGTGGCAGGTAACTATAGACCAGTGAAACCAGCTGTGACAGGTAACTATTGACCAGTGAGCCTAACAATTGTGGCAGGTAAGTCACTGGAGAAGATTTTAGACAATAGACAATAGGTGCAGAAGTAGGCCATTTGGCCCTTCGAGCCAGCACCGCCATTGAATGTGATTATGGCTGATCATTCACAATCAGTACCCCGTTCCTGCCTTCTCCCCATACCCCCTGACTCCGCTATCATTAAGAGCTCTATCTAGCTCTCTCTTGAAAGCATCCAGAGAATTGGCCTCCACTGCCTTCTGAGGCAGAGAATTCCACAGATTTACAACTCTCTGAGTGAAAAAGTTTTTCCTCATCTCCGTTCTAAATGGCCTACCCCTTATTCTTAAACTGTGGCCCCTGGTTCTGGACTCCCCCAAGTTGAGGGATAAGGAATACTTTTATGCATTTGGAAAGACCGACCACCCATGATTGAATGGCAATGGGCCGAATGGCCTAATTCTGCTCCTATAACTTATGATCTCTCCTCAGCAGCTGGCTTTCCAGTGAAAACAATCCAAATCTGTCAAACCCATCCCTGTAGCTAATACCACGTAATCCAGGTAAACCTCACCAACACCCTCTCCAAAGTCTCCACATCCTTCCTATAATGGGGTGACCAGAACTGCACACATTATTTCATAGATGGTTTAATTTGTCCTGCAGCATAACCTCCTGACTCTTATACAATGCTCCAACCAATGTAAGTAAGCATACCATATGCCTTCTTCACCAATAATTGTGTTACCATTCAGGGAGTTACGGACTTGGACCCTAAAACCGCGGCACGGTAGCGCAGCGGTAGAGTTGCTGCTTTACAGCGAATGCAGCGCCGGAGACTCAGGTTCGATCCTGACTACGGGTGCAGCACTGTAAGGAGTTTGTACGTTCTCCCCGTGACCTGCGTGGGTTTTCTCCGAGATCTTCGGTTTCCTCCCACACTCCAAAGACGTACAGGTATGTAGGTTAATTGGCTGGGTAGATGTAAAAAATTGTCCCTAGTGGGTGTAGGATAGTGTTAATGTACGGGGATCACTGGGCGGCACGGACTTGGAGGGCCGAAAAGGCCTGTTTCCGGCTGTATATATATGATATGATATGATGATAATCCTTCTGTGTATAAATGCTGTTCAAGATCTTTCATAATAATAATATTATATTCCTTTATTCGTCCCACACCGAGGAAATTTCCATTAATTTTATATTTCCCCCCCTTGCATTCGACTACCCAAAGTGCAACACACTTGCTTCCATCTGCTATTTCTCTGCCCATTTCCGTAACTGACCTATATCCTGCTGTATACTTTGACAGCCTTCCTCACAGTCTATGTAACAATAAAAACCTAAACCTAACTTCATCATGTATTTCGTGTACTGGAGTGAACAGACTGCACAAGATGCTCCAACTGTGATCCAACCAATATTTTGTGCAGCTGTAACATGACCATTCAACTCTTGTATGCATTGCCTTGGCCAAGGAAGGCAAGCACACCATATGCTTTCTTCACCATCCTATCTCCTGTGTCGCTACACTCAGGGAACGATGTATTTCTATCTCCAAGCGTCTCTATTAAATAACATTCACTCGGACCCAGACACAGATTGAGACATCAACACAATTTCAAAACCCAGAGAAGGTGCAGCAGCTGGTGACCAACAGGGGGCAAATGAGATTAGCTTAGCTTGTTATGTTCAGCACAGACATCAAGGGCCTGTTCCTGTGCTGTACTTTTCTATGTTCAATGTTGTAAAGAGAGAGAAATATAAGGCCTTCCCCAGTTAATGGGAACAATAAATGTCAGATCTATTCAGACATTGGTTCAAAGAGTCATGACAGGACACCTGTTATGAACCAGCGCAATCTGCTGATGCAGTTTGCTCTTCGTATTACTGCTGTACAATGCACAATACAGTTCACTTCAGCACTGCAGCTGCCAATCCAGGGCCATTACTGTGTGAGCAGCCTGGTTGTTACTGCATGAAATATGCTGCCATTCATGATTGTGTTGTTCTATTTAAATGCCCACTTTTAAGGGCTCAAAAAGCATCAAATCTGAATTTCTGTTCACAATTCCACCCACCTGAAGTTGCAGCTTTTTTATTGTTCTTCAGAGAAGTGAATGTAAACTGCCGAAGATCCTCCATGAATGGGAGTTGAATATAAATCAAGCACTGATGGGGAAGACCCAAGATAGCAGATTAGCTTTCCAGTTCAAATCCATGTAGTCTCAATTAGAATTCTCTTGCAATATCAAAACAACAGCTTGCAAGTTCCAGAGATATGCAGCAAACTTGGATTCAGCCTCAGGTCTGAATCCTAAATACTTCATTTTACTTTACAGACAGTAAAGCTTGTGATATATAGATAGATATATACACACACATATATATATATACACACACATACACAGTTCTGCTCAGGTCTTAAATATGCTTTTACTTACAAAACATATAATCATTTCCTCCTCCCATTCATGCCAAAGTAATATAACAATTCATCAGACTAAATCCTAGCTCGTTACCTCAGATTTATCTTTAATCAAAGGAAAGGCCATTCCAATTTGTGGGTTTGATCTCCGGTCATAAACATAACGAACTATCGCCACCATTTCCAGCTCTTCCAGTGAGTGAACCAGTGCAGACAAAGCCACTGCAGCATGCTGAAAAACAAGAGACTGCAGTACAACGATCAACACAGTGGAAGATAGACACAAAAAGCTGGAGTAACTCAGCGAGACAGGCAACACCTCTGGGGTGAAGGAATGGGTGACTTTCGGGTTGAGACCCTTCTTCAGACTGTGTCGATCAACACAGTGGATTCCGCAAATGATAAACACTGCATTGTTTATAAAGGGAAAGACAGGAGCAACAGGACAGGCAGTATTCATCCGTGTACTTCCCTCTCCCCTGAAATCAGTCTGAAGGGTCTCGACCCGAAACGTCACCCATTCCTTCTCTCCAGAGACGCTGCCTGTCCCGCTGAGTTACTCCAGCTTTTTGTGTCTAAACAGCATTTAGAGTCAGGTGAAGGACTCAGCATGGAGGTGATCTGATGAACTTCAATGAGATCTTTAAGGAAGTGTTGATGAGGATGGAGCTTTTGACAAGGGGTACCTTGACTTTTGTTCAGTCACAGAAAAAGCAAATGGAATTCAATGCAGGTAAGTATGAGCTAATGTGGATGGAAAGACAAGGGAATATTCACGAAATAAGAGGGTAGCAACTGATGTAAAGGAACAAATGAACCTTGGGAGTTATGGGCAACAGATCTTTAAAGATTTTTAGACCAATAAGTTGATTTAAAAGGTGTGCAGGATGCTCTCCATTATTAGCTGAGGCAGAGAATATAAGAGCAGGGTTCCAGTTTAGAGATAAAGCAGGAAGACAGACCCTTCAGGCCACTGAGTCTACACTGACCATCAATCATCCATTCACACTAGTGCTATGTTATCCCACTTTCGCATCCACAAAGGATGTACTGTATGTCATCCCCTCTTTCCCAATGTTTGTACATTACTCTGGGCCCAACTGCTCCCACTACATGGAGGCCTCTGACTAACAATGGCCAGAGGAGGCCTCTGAGTAACAATGGCCAGAGGAGGCCACTGACTAACAATGGCCAGAGGAGGCCTCTGACTAACAATGGCCAGAGGAAACCTCTGCCTAACAATGGCCAGAGGAGACCTCTGACTAACAATGGCCAGCTGCTACCGGTGTTGGAAAAGCAGACTACACATGCTGGAAAACTGAAAAAGATATAAACATAGAAAATAGGTGCAGGAGGAGGCCATTCGGCCCTTCGAGCCAGCACTGCCATTCATTGTGATCATGGCTGATCGTCCACAATCAGTAACTCGTGCCTGCCTTCTCCCCATATCCCTCGGTTCCACTAGCCCCTAGAGCTCTATCTAACTCTCTCTTAAATCCATCCAGTGATTTGGCTTCCACTACCCTCTGTGGCAGAGAATTCCACAAATTCACAACTCTCTGGGTGAAAAAGTTTTTTCTCACCTCAGTTTTAAATGGCCTCCCCTTTATTCTAAGACAGTGTCCCCTGGTTCTGGACTCGCCCAACATTGGGAAATTTTTTCCTGCATCTAGCTTGTCCAGTCCTTTTATAATTTTATATGTTTCTGTAAGATCCTCTCTCACCCTTCCAAACTCCAGTAAATACAAGCCTAGTCTTTTCAATCTTTCCTCATATGACAGTTCCACCATCCCAGGGATCAATCTCGTGAACCTACGCTGCACTGCCTCAATTACAAGGATGTCCTTCCTCAAATTAGGAGACCAAAACTGTACACAATACTCCAGATGTGGTCTTACCAGGGACCTATACAACTGCAGAAGAACCTCTTTACTCCTATACTGAGGCCTCTTGTTATGAAGGCCAACATCCCATTAGCTTTCTTCACTGCCTGCTGTACCTGCACACCAACTTTCAGTGACTGGTGTACAACAACACCCAGGTCTCGCTGCACCTCCCTCCCACCAACCTGGTATTGGGGGTAGGGTACTGACATGGATAGAAAATTTGTTGACAGACAGAAAGCAAAGAGTGGGGATAAATGGGTCCCTTTCAGAATGGCAGGCAGTGACTAATGGGGTACCGCAAGGCTCGGTGCTGGGACCGCAGCTATTTACAATATACATTAATGACTTGGATGAAGGGATTAAAAGTACCATTAACAAATTTGCAGATGATACAAAGCTGGGTGGTAGTGTGAGCTGTGAGGAAGATGCTATGAGGTTGGAGGGTGACTTGGACAGGTTGTCTGAGTGGGCGGATGTATGGCAGATGCAGTTTAATGTGGATGTGTGAGGTTATCCACTTTGGTGGTAAGAATAAGAAGGCAGATTATTATCTGAATGGTATCAAGTTAGGAAAAGGGGACGTACAACGAGATCTGGGTGTCCTAGTGCATCAGTCACTGAAAGGAAGCATGCAGGTACAGCGGGCAGTGAAGAAAGCCAATGGAATGTTGGCCTTCATAACAAGAGGAGTTGAGTATAGGAGCAAATAGGTCCTTCTGCAGTTGTATATGGCCCTAGTGAGACCGCACCTGGAGTACTGTGTGCAGTTTTGGTCTCCAAATTTGAGGAAGGATATTCTTGCTATTGAGGGCGTGCAGCGTAGGTTTACTAGGTTAATTCCCGGAATGGCAGGACTGTCATATGTTGAAAGACTGGAGCGGCTAGGCTTGTATACACTGGAATTTAGAAGGATGAGAGGGGATCTTATCGAAACATACAAGATTATTAAGGGGTTGAACACGTTAGAGGCAGGAAACATGTTCCCAATGTTGGGGGAGTCCAGAGCCAGGGGCCACAGTTTAAGAATAAGGGGTAGGCAATTTAGAACGGAGAAGTGGAAAAACGTTTTCAGTCAGAGAGTTGTAAATCTGTGGAATTCACTGCCTCAGAAGGCAGTGGAGGCCAATTCTCTGAATGCATTCAAGAGAGGGCTCGATAGAACTCTTAAGGATAGCGGAGTCAGGGGGTATGGGGAGAAGACAGGAACAGGGTACTGATTGAGAATGATCAGCCATGATCACATTGAATGGTGGTGCTGGCTCGAAGGGCCGAATGGCCTACTCCTGCACCTATTGTCTATTGTCTAACCTAACTCCATTGAGAAAATAATCTGCCTCCTTGTTTTTGCCTGCATTACCCTGCAACCTCCTAACATCCTCTTCACAGTTTATACTGCCACCCAGCTTTGTGTCATCCGCAAACTTGCTAGTGTTGCTTCTAATTCCCTCTTCCAAATCATTAATATATATGGTAAACAGTTGTGGCCCCAACACCGAGCCTTGCGACACTCCACTCGCCACTGCCTGCCATTCTGAAAAGGACCCGTTTACTTCTACTCTTCGCTTCCTGTCTGCCAACCAATTTTCTATCCATGTTAACATCCCAATACCATGTGCTCTAATTTTGCTCACCAATCTCCCGTGCGGGACCTTATCAAAGGTTTTCTGAAAGTCTAGATACACTACATCCACTGGCTCCCCTTCATCCATTTTACTTGTCACATACTCAAAAAATTCCAGAAGATTAGTCAAGCATGATTTCCCGTTCATAAATCCATGCTGACTTGGACTTATCCTTTTACTGCTATCCAAATGCACCGTTATTACCTCTTTAATAATTGACTCCAGCATCTTTCCCACCACCGTAGTCAGGCTAACTGACTTCCCCGTTTCTCTCTCGCTCCTTTCTTGAAAAGTGGGATAACATTAGCTATCCTCCAATCCACAGGAACTGATTCTGAATCTATTGAACATTGGAAAATGATCACCAATGCGTCCACTATTTCTAGAGCCACCTCCCTGAGACCCTGGGATGCAGACCATCAGGCCCAGGGGATTTATCATCCTTCAGTCCCATTAGTCTACCCAATACTATTTCTCGCCTAATGAAAATTTATTTCAGTTCCTCTACCCCCCTAGATCCTCTGTCCTCCTCTGGGAGAGGCCCAGGAGCGGTTGGATGCGGTTGGAGCAGCGTCCGGGCGGTAGGTTTAAAAACCCAGCGCGGGGCTTGTTCACACAGAGGCCCAGGAGCGGTTGGAGGCGGTTGGAGATAAAAACGTTCCCACACACTTTAAAAGAAGTGGTCTGGAGGAAGCCGCTGATTGGTGGAAGCGGACTAGAGGAAGCAGCTGATTCGGCGTAACCCCGGGGTTGTATTTCTGCTTTTTGTTCGTACTTTTAGTTAAGGGTTCAGTGAGTTAAGGGTTCAGTGAGTTAAGGGTTCAGTGAGTTAAGGGTTCAGTGAGTTAAGGGTTCAGTGAGTTAAGGGTTCAGTGATTTAAGGGTTCAGTGAGTTAAGGGTTCAGTGAGTTAAGGGTTCAGTGAGTTAAGGGTTCAGTGAGTTAAGGGTTCAGTGAGTTAAGGGTTCAGTGATTTAAGGGTTCAGTGAGTTAAGGGTTCAGTGAGTTAAGGGTTCAGTGAGTTAAGGGTTCAGTGATTTAAGGGTTCAGTGAGTTAAGGGTTTAGTGAGTTAAGGGTTCAGTGAGTTAAGGGTTCAGTGAGTTAAGGGTACAGTGCTTTTTAGTAAAGGTACAGTTTAAAGGATTAAGAGGGATTTGATTTAATTTGGGGGTAAGACATGTCAGGTGAGATCGGCCCCGTGGAATCCTCATCCTGCAACATGTGGGAGATCAGGGATATTGTCGGTGTCCCTGATGACTACATGTGGGCGGCACGGTAGCGCAGCGGTAGAGTTGCTGCTTTACAGCGAATGCAGCGCCGGAGACTCAGGTTCGATCCTGACTACCGGTGCTGCACTGTAAGGAGTTTGTACGTTCTCCCCGTGACCTGCGTGGGTTTTCTCCGAGATCTTCGGTTTCCTCCCACACTCCAAAGACGTACAGGTATGTAGGTTAATTGGCTGGGTAAATGTAAAAATTGTCCCTAGTGGGTGTAGGATAGTGTTAATGTACGGGGATCGCTGGGCGGCACGGACTTGGAGGGCCGAAAAGGCCTGTTTCCGGCTGTATATATATGATATGATATGATATGTGCAGGAAGTGTGTCCAGCTGCAGCTCCTGGCAAACCGCATTGAACGGTTGGAGCTGCGGTTGGACTCATTCTGGAGCATCCACGATGCTGAGAAGGTCGTGGATAGCACGTATAGTGAGTTGGCCACACCACAGGTAAAAGATAAGCGGACAGAAAGGAAACGGGTGGCCACTAGCCAGCGTAGCAGTAGGCAGGTAGTGCAGGAGTCCCCTGCGGTCATCTCCCTCCTAAACAGATATGCCATTTTGGATACTGTTGGGGGAGATGGCTCATCAGGGGAAGGCAGCAGCAGCCAAGTTCATGGCACCGTGGGTGGCTCTGCGGCAAAAGAGGGGAGGAAAAAGAATGGAAGGGCTATAGTGATAGGGGATTCAATTGTAAGGGGAATAGATAGGCGTTTCTGCGGCCGCAAACGAGACTCCAGGATGGTATGTTGCCTCCCTGGTGCAAGGGTCAGGGATATCTCTGAGCGGCTGCAGGACATTCTGGAGGGAGAGGGTGAGCAGCCAGTTGTCGTGGTGCACATTGGCACCAACGATTTAGGTAAAAAACGGGATGAGGTCCTACAAGGTGAATTTAGAGAGCTAGGAGATAAACTTAAAAGTAGAACCTCAAAGGTAATAATCTCTGGATAACTACCAGTGCCACGTGCTAGTCAGAGTAGGAATAGGAGGATATTTCAGATGAATACGTGGCTTGAAAAATGGTGCAAGGGGGAGGGATTCAAATTTTTAGGACATTGGAACCAGTTCTGGGAGAGGTGGGACCAGTACAAACAGGACGGTCTGCACCTGAGCTGGAATGGAACCAATGTCCTAGGGGGAGTGTTTGCTAGTGCTGTCGGGGAGGATTTAAACTAATGTGGCAGGGGGATGGGAGCAGGAGCAGAGAGACAGAGGGGTGTAAAATGAGGGTAGAAGCAACAGGTAGCAAGGTGAAAAGTAAAAGTGGCAGGCAGACAAATCCAGGGCAAAAATCAAAAAGGGCCACTTTTCAACATAATCGTATAACCATATAACCATATAACAACTACAGCATGGAAACAGGCCTGTCCGGCCCTACCAGTCCATGCCGACCACTCTCCCTGACCTAGTCTCATCTACCTGCACTCAGACCATAACCCTCTAATCCCCTCTTATCCATATACCTATCCAATTTACTCTTAAATAATAAAATCGAGCCAGCCTCCACCACTTCCACCGGAAGCCCATTCCATACAGCCACCACCCTCTGAGTAAAGAAGTTACCCCTCATGTTACCCCTAAACCTTTGTCCCTCAATTCTGAAGCTATGTCCCCTTGTTGGAATCTTCCCCACTCTCAAAGGGAAAAGCCTACCCACGTCAACTCTGTCCGTCCCTCTCAAAATTTAAAAAACCTCTATCAAGTCCCCCGCTCCAAAGAATAAAGACCCAACCTGTTCAACCTCTCTCTGTAGCCTAAGTGCTGAAACCCAGGCAACATTCTAGTAAATCTCCTCTGTACCCTCTCCATTTTGTCTACATCCTTCCTATAATTTGGCGACCAGAACTGCACACCATACTCCAGATTCGGCCTCACCAATGCCCTGTACAATTTTAACATTACATCCCAACTTCTATACTCGATGCTCTGATTTATAAAGGCAAGCATACCAAACGCCTTCTTCACCACCCTATCCACATGAGATTCCACCTTCAGGGAACAATGCACAGTTATTCCCAGATCCCTCTGTTCCACTGCATTCCTCAATTCCCTACCATTTACCCTGTACGTCCTATTTTGATTTGTCCTACCAAAATGCAGCACCTCACACTTATCAGCATTAAACTCCATCTGCCATCTTTCAGCCCACCCTTCCAAAAGGCCCAAGTCTCTCTGTAGACTTTGAAACTCTACTTCATTATTAACTACCCCACCTATCTTAGTATCATCTGCATATTTACTAATCCAATTTGCCACACCATCATCCAGATCATTAATGTAAATGACAAACAACAGTGGACCCAACACAGATCCTTGGGGTACTCCACTAGACACTGGCCTCCAACCTGACATACAATTTTCAACCATTACCCTCTGGTATCTCCCATTCAGCCATTGTTGAATCCATCTTGCAACCTCACTATTAATACCCAACGATTTAACCTTCTTAATCAACCTTCCATGTGGAACCTTGTCAAATGCCTTACTGAAGTCCATATAGACAACATCCACAGCCTTGCCCTTATCAATTTCTCTGGTGACCTCTTCAAAAAATTCAAGAAGATTAGTCAAACATGACCTTCCAGGCACAAATCCATGTTGACTGTTTCTAATCAGGCCTTGTTTATCCAAATAATTATATATATTGTCCCTAAGTATCTTTTCCATTAATTTTCCCACCACAGACGTCAAACTAACAGGTCTATAATTGCTAGGTTTACTTTTAGAACCTTTTTTAAACAAAGGCACAACATGCGCAATGCGCCAATCTTCCGGCACCATCCCCGTTTCTAATGACGTTTGAAATATTTCCGTCATAGCCCCTGCTATTTATGCACTAACTTCCCTCAATGTCCTAGGGAATATCCTATCAGGACCTGGAGACTTATCCACTTTTATATTTTTCAAAAGTGTCCGTACCTCCTCTTCTTTAATCCTCATAATTTCCATCACTACTCTACTAGTATAAGGGGTAAGAGAGTTGTAAAAACAAGCCTGAAGGCTTTGTGTCTCAATGCAAGGAGTATACGTAATAAGGTGGATGAATTAAATGTGGAGATAGTTATTAATGATTATGATATAGTTGGGATTACGGAGACATGGCTCCAGGGTGACCAAGGCTGGGAGCTCAACATCCAGGGATATTCTATATTCAGGCGGGATAGACAGAAAGGAAAAGGAGGTGGGGTAGCGCTACTGGTTAGAGAGGAGATTAAAGCAGTGGAAAGGAAGGACATTAGCTTGGAGGAAGTGGAATCGATATGGGTAGAGCTACGAAACACTAAGGGGCAGAAAACACTAGTGGGAGTTGTGTACAGGCCACCTAACAGCAGTAGTGAGGTTGGGATGGCATCAAGCAGGAAATTAGAAATGCGTGCACTAAAGGTGCAGCAGTTATAATGGGTGACTTCAATCTACATATAGATTGGGTGAACCAAACTGGCAGGGGTGCTGAGGAAGAGGATTTCTTGGAATGTTTGAGAGATGGTTTTCTAAACCAACATGTCGAGGATCCAACAAGAGAACAGGCCATTCTAGACTGGGTATTGAGTAATGAGGAAGGATTAGTTAGCAGTCTTGTTGTGCGAGGCCCCTTGGGCAAGAGTGATCATAATATGGTAGAGTTCTTCATTAGGATGGAGAGTGACAAAGTCAATACAGAAACAAGTGTTCTGAACTTAAAGAAAGGTAACTTTGAGGGTATGAGGCATGAATTGTCCAAGATAGACTGGCGATTGATGCTGAAAGGGTTGACGGTGGACATGCAATGGAAGGCATTTAAAGGTCGCATGCATGAACTACAAGTGTTCATCCCAGTTTGGCAAAAGAACAAACCAGGAAAGGTAGTGCATCCGTGGCTAACAAGGGAAATCAAGGATAGTATTAAAACAAAAGATGAAGCATACAGATTAGCCAGAAAAAGTAGCATACCAGAGGACTGGGAGAAATTCAGAGTCCAGCAGAGGAGGACAAAGGGCTTAATTAGGAAAGGGAAAATAGATTATGAGGGAAAACTGGCAAGGAACATAAAAACTGACTGCAAAAGCTTTTATAGATATGCCAAGAGAAAATGTTTCCAAATACACAGGACAAGATGTTAGAAATCCAAAGTGCCAAATGTCAATTTCCTCCCGGTGGTGATGGGAGGCTTATGCACTCACCTATGCTCCTCCGATGTTGAGAAAGGCTAGGCAGACACGTCATTGGGGTTATCAAGTGGGCACCTACTTTCATCGACGTTTCGCTGATTGGACCCACGACGTCTCCAGTAGGCTCAGCAGTGCATTCTGGCGTCCCAGAACCACCCCCCTCTGCATCTGCCTAGCCGACTTATTTGGGAGACCAGATGGGGTCTTTCCTCTTCAGCCAGAGCCACTGGCTACTCCGCTCTGCCACCTGTGATGTTTCCTTGATAGCCTGGCGAAGGGCTTGTCCGCTGATCCCCAGGTCCTTCATCAGTCTTACGGTAGATGTTGCCACAAATCCTCGACATCCAACTTCTACCGGGCAGATCTTTGCTCTCCAGCCCCGCTGTTCTGCCTCCGCTGCAAGGTCTGTGTAGCGCAGTTTCTTTCTTTCAAAGGCTTCCTGCACAGCATCCTCCCAAGGGACTGTGAGCTCCACAAAATACACCATGCGCTGAGAGTTGGACCAGAGGACAAGATCAGGCCTCAAGTTGGTGATGGCTATCTCTGGTGGAATAGTAAGCCGTTGGTCCACATCCACCAGCATCTGCCAGTCCCGGGCTGCCTCCAGCTGTCCAAACCTTGTCCTTGGTGGAATTTTCCATTGCTTTTGTTCCCCCTCCCGAACAAAGACAATTGGCATAACTGGGTTGGTTGTTCTGGGCGGCAGGGCATTGTTGGTTGTTCTCCTGCTTTCCAGAGTCGCTGCCAGGCATTTGAGCACTTGATTATGTCTCCAGGTGTACCGTCCTTGGGAGAGGCTTACTTTACACCCAGTGAGGATGTGCTTAAGCGTGGCTGGTGTTGAACACAGGGGGCATGATGGATCTTCGCCCAGCCATTGGTTGAGATTTTTTGGGCTAGGAAGGACATCATAGGTTGCCCGAATGAGGAAGCTTATCCTGCTCGCCTCCATCTCCCAGCTGATCTTCCGCTTTTCCACACTCTCCCATCTCATCCACTGGCCCTGTTTAGCTTGCGACACAGCCTTGGCACACCTACTCGACTCCTCCTGTCGGCGGACTTCGGCGTTGACCAACTTCCGGCGCTCCAGTGAGGATGCCTTGTTCCAGCAAGGTCGCTTTCCGCCAAGCCCCAAGCCACTTCGTCCGTGTTGGACTTGCCCAATCATGTCGCCTTGGTGGAGAGCAGATTTTGCCTGCTGTGTCGCATTCTTAGCCGTCCACTTCCTTCCTGTTGCCAGGGTTGGGGCAGCAGCTCGGATGACAGTGTCCCTCGATTCTGCCAGGGTCATCTCTAGTCTGACTTTAGTGCACTTGAACTCCTCTGTGAGGCTAGAGAGAGGCAGCTGAAGTACCCCCTGACCGTACAGGCCTACGTTGCTCAGGCATCGAGGAACACCTAACCACTTTCTCACAAAAGAGCTGATTGTTGTTTCCATCTTCTCAACTCTTGTGAGGGTGATGTCATACACGGTTAGTGGCCACATAAGGCGAGGTAGTAACCCAAACTGCAGGCACCAGATTTTCAGCTTTCCAGGCAACATGGATCGGTCGATGTTTGTTAGACCTTTGATGATTTCTTGCCTCAGCTCATTTGCCTGATCAGTGTCCTTCAGTTTAGAGTCATACCATCTCCCCAGACTTTTGATTGGCTTCTCTGACACAGTTGGGATTGGTTCTTGATCAATGAAAAACCTTTGATCCGTCAGTTTGCCTTTGATTATAGAAATGCTTCTTGATTTGGATGGCTTAAATTTCATTCTAACCCCAGTGATGTTCTCTTGAAGCTTCCCTAAAAGGCGCCTGGTGCAAGGTGCTGTTGTTGTTATGATTGTCATGTCATCCATGTAGGCCCTGATGGGTGGTAGACGAACTCCAGACTTCAGCCGCTCGCCTCCCACCACCCACTTGGAGGCCCTTATGATGACTTCCATAGCCATTGTAAAAATCAATGGGGAGATGGTACACCCTGCCATTATGCCAATCTCCATGCAGTGCCATGTGGTGGTAAAGTCTGGCGTGGTGAAACACAGCTGCAGATCCTGAAAATAAGCCTTGACAAGGCTTGCGATGGTCTCTGGTATCCTGAAGAAGTCAAAGGATGCCCACAGGAAACTGTGAGGGACAGTTCTGAACGCACTGGCAAGGTCAAGGAAAACGACATGCAGATCTCTCTTTTCTTTTCTTGCAGTCTGGATTTGGTGCCAAATCATGCTGGTATGTTCGAGACATCCAGAGAACCCTGGGATGCCTGCTTTTTGGACTGTTGTATCCACAAGGTTGTTTCTCTCTAAATAGCTGGTCATCCTCTGAGCTATGATGCTGAAGAAGATTTTACCCTCTACATTGAGGAGACTGATAGGGCGGAATTGGCTGATATCTGTGGATTCCTTCTCTTTCGGAATCAGGACTCCACATGCCCTGCGCCATGCTTTGGGTATAATTCTCTTCTCCCAAGCCACTCTCATTAGCCTCCACGGGAAGCGAAGAACATCAGGAGCACTCTTGTAGAGTCGATACGGAACCCCATTTGGCCCTGGGGCTGAAGATGCTCTTACCCGCTTTACTGTCTGTTCCACCTCCCTCCACTTTGGAGGACTAATGTCCATCTGGTGCTCTGGTTGTTCAATTGGTGGAATGTCCGATGGAATAGCTGTCTTCAGGTGTCTTTTGTCATCAGCATGTATTCTTTTCAGATGCTCGTCTAGCTCCTGCCTTGATGTTTTCAGGTTTCCTCCCTTTTCTTTGATGAAAAGTGATTTTACGAACTTATAGGGGTCCTTGAAGAAGCGTGATCTCGTTCGTTCTTTCTTTTTTCGTGACTTCCGCAGGTATTCTGCTCGTCTCAGGGTTGCTAAACGTTTTTTGATGTTTCCCTGGAGAATGTTGATGCCCTCCTTCTCACTATCAGAAGCCTTCCTCCACTGCTTCTTGAGCTGCCTTCTCTCCCGGATTAGGCATTCCATCTCCTTTTGCCGTCTGGACTTACTTTCCAAAGCAGGTGCCCTTTCCTTTTCCTCCCTTACTCCATATCGCTCTGCTCCATAGCCATAGATAATGTCCCCCATCTTATCAAGCTTTCTTTCGACTGTACCCCTTACACCCTGTAGAATATTGGTCAGGTCTGCATTTATGGTCTCCCATTCTTTCTTCTCCGAGGCTCCAGGCCATTTCACGCGGGGTTTTCTTCCGCTGATCTTTTTCTCCATTGCTGGTTTTCTTGGCTGGATGGGCTCCATATTTTCCTCTGCCTGCATAACTGTGCTTGAGGTTCCTTCATCAGGGGGGCTGATGTCCTGCGAACTTTGGTGAGACTCCAGTCGCTGGACTTCATTCGACTGACTTGATTGACTTCTCAGGAAGTACTTATCAATGCGAGGTCCCTGTTTTCCCTCCCTCAAGCACCCTTTCTTTCCTTGATGTATTTTCAAGCCCTTTGAAGATGTTATTTTCATCCAGCTGCAGGAGCAGACCTGAAGCCTCTTCTCGGATGCTGATTGTGCGCATGGTTCTTGGTGAGTGCATGTATTGCTCATGGTCTTTTCCGTTCCTAGGTCCTCGATTCCCCTACTTTGTGCATCTACCCGATCTATTCCTCTCATGATTTTGTACACCTCTATAAGATCACCCCTCATCCTCCTGCGCTCCATGGAATAGAGTCCCAGCCTGCTCAACCTCTCCCTGTAGCTCACACCCTCTAGTCCTGGCAACATCCTTGTAAATCTTTTCTGAACCCTTTCAAGCTTGACAATATCTTTCCTATAATATGGTGCCCAGAACTGAACACAATATTCTAAATGCGGTCTCACCAACGTCTTAGACAACTGCCACATAACCTCCCAACTTCTGTACTCAGTACACTGACTGATAAAGGCCAAAGAGCCAAAAGCCTTTTTGACCACCTTATCTACCTGCGACTCCACCTTCGTCCAAAGTCCAATACACAAAGACCTTCGACCAAAGTCAATACAGAAACAAGTGTTCTGAACTTAAAGAAAGGTAACTTTGAGGGTATGAGGCGTGAATTGTCCAAGATAGACTGGCAATTGATGCTGAAAGGGTTGACGGTGGACATGCAATGGAAGGCATTTAAAGGTCGCATGGATGAACTACAAGAAGTGTTCATCCCAGTTTGGCAAAAGAACAAACCAGGAAAGGTAGTGCATCCATGGCTAACAAGGGAAATCAAGGAAAGTGTTAAAACAAAAGATGAAGCATACAGATTAGCCAGAAAAAGTAGCATACCAGAGGACTGGGAGAAATTCAGAGTCCAGCAGAGGAGGACAAAGGGCTTAATTAGGAAAGGGAAAATAGATTATGAAGGAAAACTGGCAAGGAACATAAAAACTGACTGCAAAAGCTTTTATAGATATGTGAAGAGAAAAAGATTAGTTAAGACAAATGTAGGTCCCTTGCAGTCGGAAACAGGTGAATTGATCATAGGGAACAAGGAGATGGCAGGCCAATTGAACAAATACTTTGGTTCTGTCTTCACTAAGGAAGACATAAACCGTCTGCCGGAAATAGCGGGGGACCGGGAGTCTAATGAGATGGAGGAACTGAGGGAAATCCAGGTTAGTCGGGAAATGGTGTTAGGTAAATTAAATGGATTAAAGGCAGATAAATCCCCAGGGCCAGATAGGCTGCATCCCAGAGTGCTTAAGGAAGTAGCCTCAGAAATAGTGGATGCATTAGTGATAATTTTTCAAAACTCTTTAGATTCTGGAGTAGTTCCTGAGGATTGGAAGGTAGCTAATGTAACCCCACTTTTTAAAAAGGGAGGGAGAGAGAAAACGGGGAATTATAGACCAGTTAGCCTAACATCGGTAGTGGGGAAAATGCTAGAGTCAGTTATTAAAGATGTGATAGCATCACATTTGGAAAGTGGTGAAATCATCGGACAAAGTCAGCATGGATTTACCAAAGGCAAATCATGTCTGACGAATCTTATAGAATTTTTCGAGGATGTAACTAGTAGAGTGGATAAGGGAGAACCAGTCGATGTGTTATATCTGGACTTTCAGAAGGCCTTCGACAAGGTCCCACATAGGAGATTGGTGTACAAACTTAAAGCACACGGTATTGAGGGTTCAGTGTTGAGGTGGATAGAAAATTGGTTGGCAGACAGGAAGCAAAGAGTAGGAATAAACGGGTCCTTTTCGGAATGGCAGGCAGTGACTAGTGGGGTACCGCAAGGCTCAGTGCTGGGACCCCAGTTATTTACAGTGTATATTAATGATTTGGACGAGGGAATTGAATGCAACATCTCTAAGTTTGCGGATGACACGAAGCTGGGTGGCAGTGTTAGCTGCAAGGAGGATGCTAGGAGGTTGCAGAGTGACTTGGATAGATTAGGCGAGTGGGCAAATGCATGGCAGATGCAATATAATGTGGATAAATGTGAGGTTATCCACTTTGGCGGCAAGAACAGGAAAGCAGAGTATTACCTGAATGGTGACCGATTGGGAGAAGGGGAGATGCAACGTGACCTGGGTGTCATGGTGCACCAGTCATTGAAAGCAAGCATGCAGGTGCAGCAGGCAGTGAAGAAAGCGAATGGTATGTTAGCATTCATAGCAAGAGGATTTGAGTTTAGGAGCAGGGAGGTTCTGCTGCAGTTGTACAGGGCCTTGGTGAGACCGCACCTGGAGTATTATGTGCAGTTTTGGTCTCCTAACCTGAGGAAAGACGTTCTTGCCTTAGAGGGAGTACAGAGAAGGTTCACCAGATTGATCCCTGGGATGGCGGGACTTTCATATGAGGAAAGACTGGATAGACTGGGCTTGTACTCGCTGGAATTTAGAAGACTGAGGGGGGATCTTATAGAAACATATAAAATTCTTAAGGAGTTGGAGAGGCTAGATGCAGGAAGATTGTTCCCGATGTTGGGGGAGTCCAGAACCAGGGGTCACAGCTTAAGGATAAGGGGGAAGTCGTTTAGGACCGAGATGAGAAAACATTTCTTCACACAGAGAGTGGTGAGTCTGTGGAATTCTCTGCCACAGAAGGTAGTTGAGGCCAGTTCATTGGCTATATTTAAGAGGGAGTTAGATGTGGCCCTTTTTGCTAAAGGGATCGGGGGGTATGGAGAGAAGGCAGGTACAGGCTACTGAGCTGGATGATCAGCCATGATCATATTGAATGGCGGTGCAGGCTCGAAGGGCCGAATGGCCTACTCCTGCACCTATTTTCTATGTTTCTATGTTTCTACATCTGGGAGATTGTTTGTGTCTTCCTTAGTGAAGACAGATCCGAAGTACCTGTTCAACACTTCTGCCATTTCCTTGTTCCCCATAATAATTTCACCCGTGTCTGCCTTCAAGAGGCCCACATTTGATTTTGCTACTCTTTTTCTCTTAACATATCTAAAGAAGCTTTTACTGAACAAGACCTTCATCCTCAACGACTTCTTCACCACCCGTGGATTGGACTTCTTACTGCTCACAGAATCCTGGCTTAACCCTGGTGAGCTTGCTCCACTCGTGGAACTCTGTCCTGATGACTGTAACTTCTTCACCTCGCCTAGGCTCTCCGGACGCGGTGGGGGCTTAGCCACTGTGTTTAAGAAACATTTCAACTGCCGCCTCCTGAACGCTGATCATTTCTCCAGTTTCGAGGTGCAACTAATTAAAGTAGGCCTAGCCTATCCCCTCTTAATTGTTCTTGTGTATCGCCCACCAAAAATGCATAAGGACTTCATCACCCAATTTGCTGATGATTTCTAGCATTTTGCCCAAATTTTACCGGATCATGATTCTTGGTGACTTTAATATTCATGTTTGCTGTCCCACTAAGCCTCTTGTGAGTGAATTTATGCACCTGGTTGAGTCCTTCAATCTGACTCTTCACACCACGGGACCCACTCACAAGTTAGGCCATACTCTCGACCTAGTGTTATCGTCCGGATTCCCAATCAACAACATTGAAACTACTGAAGCCTGTCTATCGGACCACAGCGCTATCATTTTTGACGCATCTCTGCCTTTATCTCCCGCAAAATCTCATCTCCCTGTTCGCTACTCCCGCGACATAAATTCATTGGCTGCCAGTAAATTCTCCGAGGCTCTCACAGCTGCCCCCAACATCTGCACTATTGAGGCCTCTCCCCCCCATCTCAGCACTGAAGATCTCGCCTCTTTATTTAATATCACTTGCTCTTCCATCCTGGATTCTATCGCTCCCCTTAAAATGAAAAAGCCTAAGCCCAAAGGTCGGCCGTGGCTCAATGACACCACCAAAGCCCTAAGAAGGGAGTGCAGAAAATCAGAAAGGAGGTGGAAATGTGACAAGCTTCAAATTTCCTTCGAAATTCTGAGAAACAATCTTCTCAAATACCAGGAAGCAGTAAAGTCTGCTAGAGCACAATACTTCTCCGACCTTATTTCCAAAAACTCTCATAACTCCAAGGTCCTATTTAGAACAATTACCTCTGTCATATGTCCCGCCCCCAGTACCAGCTTAGTTGGGTCCCCTGCTAAGTGCGAAGAATTCGCTAAATTTTTCACCAACAAAGTTGAGAACATTAGAATGAACATTTCCCCTCCCACCCGTGACCTAGCTGTCTCACTAGTCTGTTCATCTAAATTGGACTGCTTCCAACCCGTCACTCTATCCTCCCTTGCAAAGCTTGTCTCCGCTATGAAACCTGCAACCTGCCCCCTTGATCCTGCCCCCTTGATCCTGCCCCCACTGCCCTTCTGAAGGATGTCATTGCAATAGCCGGTCCCAGCATCCTCTCTATTATCAACAGTTCTCTGGCCACTGGCACTGTTCCAACCAGTTTCAAGCAACTGCCATTCCTGTCAAAAGTCTTTGAAAAGGCAATTCTAAACCAATTAGTGCCCTACCTGCACCAATACACCATCCTGGAAAGTTTCCAGTCAGGTTTCAGAGCCCACCACAGCACAGAGTCTGCCTTGTTGAAGGTACACAACGACCTGCTTCTCGCCATCGACACGGGTGACTGTGCAATCCTGCTCCTTCTCGACCTCAGCGCAGCGTTCGATACAGTGGACCACACCATCCTTATTGACCGTCTCCGGTACGCGGTTGGCATTGATGGCACTGCCCTGAGCTGGTTCGCTTCGTACCTCAAAGATAGGAGTTTCGCCATCAACATAGGCAGTTATTCCTCTGCTCCAGCTAGCCTCTCCTGCGGAGTTCCACAAGGCTCCATCCTAGGCCCCATTCTCTTCTCTCTATACATGCTCCCCCTTGGCCAAATCATTCAAAGGCACGGCATTTCTTTCCACTGCTATGCCGATGACACTCAGCTTTACCTCCCCCTGAAACCCAACAACCAGTCAAATTTAAACAGCCTCTTACACTGCCTTGAGGACATAAAATGTTGGATGGCACAGAACTTCCTCCAATTAAATGAGAGCAAGTCTGAGGTCATCCTATTCGGCCCCCCCGACTCCATCAAATCGATAACAGGCAGTCTTGGAAGTCTATCCTGCCTAGTCAAACCGCATGTCAAAAACCTCGGCATGATATTTGACTCTGCATTAAAATTTGATAAGCAAGTCAACGCTGTGGTAAAAGCCAGCTTCTTCCAACTTCGAACCATAGCTAAAATCAAACCTTTCCTCCAATTCGACGACACAGAAAAAATCATTCACGCTTTCATTTCCTCCCGCCTAGACTACTGCAACTCCCTATACACTGGGATCAGCAATCTTCCCTGTCCCGCCTGCAACTGGTCCAAAACGCCGCAGCGAGACTCCTGACGGGTACCTGTAAAAGGGACCACATCACCCCGATTCTGGCCTCTCTCCACTGGCTCCCTGTACGGTACAGAATCAACTTCAAGCTCCTCCTATTCACGTATAAAGCCCTAAATGGACACCCCCTCCCCCTACATCAAAAATCTTCTAACCCCCCTCTCTAACTCCAGGTCCCTCAGGTCGGCCGACTTGGGGCTACTCACTATCCCGCGGTCTAGGCTTAAGCTCAGGGGTGACCGCGCTTTTGCGGTTGCAGCTCCTAGACTGTGGAACAGCATCCCTCTCCCCATCAGAACTGCCCCCTCCATCGACTCCTTTAAGTCCAGGCTCAAAACCTATTTCTACTCCCTAGCGTTTGAGGCTCATTGAAGAGGCGCTGTGAACTGTTTGCGTGCTACTGTATGTTTCATTTTTTTTCCTTAGTACCTAATCAGATGTACAGCACTTTGGTCAACGTGGGTTATTTTTAAATGTGCTATACAAATAAAATTGACTTGACTTGACTTGACTGTCCTTCTTTATATTCTTGGCCAGCTTCCCCTCGTACTTCATCTTTTCTGCCCGTATTGCCCATTTTGTTACCTTCTGTTGTCTTATGAAAGTTTCCCAATCCTCTGGCTTCCGGCTACTCTTTGCTGTGTTATACATCTTTTCTTTTAGTTTTATTCCATCCCTAACTTCCCTTGTCAGCCATGGTTGCCTCCTACTCCCCTTAGAATCTTTCTTCCTTTTTGGAATGAAATGATCCTACGTCTTCCGGATTATGCCCAGAAATTCCTGCCATTGTTGTTCCACCGTCATTCCTGCTGGGATCCCTTTCCAGTCGACCTTGGCCAGCTCCTTATATTTCGCGCATGCATATACAATACTTTAAATTCCTTACTCATCTCACTCTTCACATCGATCCCTATTACACTTGGCCATTCTCTCCTATCCCTTTGTGAGCTTTCTTTCCCGTTAATTCTGGGGTCATTAACTATCCCTTTACTCTCTTTCCCTTTAACTCCATCCTTGACTATCCCATTTGACACCCACATCCCCCCCCCCAGCTTATTTAGTTTAAAACCACCTGTGTAGCAGTGGCAAACCTGCCTGCCAGAATGCTGGTCCCCCACCTGTTAAGGTGCAATCCGTCCCTTTTGTACAATTCCCCCTTAGCCCAAAACAGATCCCAGTGATCTAAGAATGTAAATCCCTGCCCCCTGCACCAGTTCCTCAGCCATGCATTCAGGTCCTGGATCTCCCTGTTCCTGCTCTCGCCAGCACGAGGAACTAGAAGCAAACCGAAGATAACCACCCTGGAGGTCCTGCTTTTCAGCATTTTTCCGAGCTCTCTAAAGTCACGCTGCAGAATATTCATCCCCTTTTTTCCGACATCGTTTGTGCCAACATGCACTACCACTTCCGGCTGTTCACTTTTGCCCTTGAGGATTTTCTGCACTCTGTCCATGATATCCTGTGGAAGTGGTGGCGCCTAACGGCTGCGGCTCGCTAGCAGTCTGTTCGTCTTTTTTCCTTTTTTTTTTGTTGTGTGTCGGTGTTGGGATGGTTTTTTTTGGGTTTTTTGTTGTGTATGTGTGGGGGGTGGTGGTGGTGTGGGTGGGGGGTGGGTGGGGGAAACCTTTCTCTTTTAGGTCTCTTCCTCACGGCGCGGGGTGCGGCTCGGCCGCGGGGCCTAACATCGCCCGGCGCGGCTCGGCCGCTGGACTTAACATCGCCCGGCGCTGCTCGGCCGCTGGACTTAACAGTGCCCGGTGCGGCTTGGCCGCGGGGCCTTCCATCGCCCGGTGCGGCTCGGCCGCGGGGCCTAACATCGCTGGTGCGGCTCGGCCGCGGGACTTAACAGTGCCCGGTGCGGCTCGGCCGCGGGGCCTAACATCGCTGGTGCGGCTCGGCCGCTAGACTTAACAGTGCCCGGGCCGCGGGGCCTAACATCGCCCGGCGTGGCTCGGCCGCGGGACTTTTCATCGCTGGTGCGGCTCGGCCGCTGGACTTAACATCGCCCGGTGCGGCTCGGTCACGGGGCCTTCCACCGCCCGGTTCGGCCGCGAGACGTCTCAGCGCCCGGTGCGACTCGGCCGCGGGGACTTCCATCCCCTTGCGGGGACTGCGGGTCGGTTGGGGACGAGCTGTCTGTCCGTGGGCGTGGGGAAGAGAGTGGAAGTTTTGTTGCCTCCATCACAGTGAGGGGGTGTTTGGAGTCACTGTGATGGACGTTATGTGTTGGGGTCATGTGTCTTGTATTCTTTTTTGTGTGTGACTGCTATGTAGTTTCGTTCGGTACCTTGGTACCGAATGACAAATAAAGCTCTGTTGAACTGTTGAACTGGCACCAGGAGGCAGCACACCATCCTCGAATCCCACCTGTTGCCACAGAAACCCCTGTCTGTACCCCTGTCTGTACCTCTCACAATGGAGTCTCCTACTACCACGGCGTTGCCTCGTGTTTTGGCTCAACAACACTTTTTGCTTCGCAGACCAGTCTGCCGCTCAGTGTGGTAATGTCTTCTTCCCCGACAGCTTCCAAGTGGGTGAACCTGTTCTCAAGAGGCACAACACCCGGGGTCCCTTGCACTCCACGTTTCCTTCCCTTTCTCACTGTCACCCACTTTCTCTCTTCCAGTACCTTCGGTGTAACAATCTCACTGTAGGACTTGTCGAGGAACGACTCAGTTTCTCGGACGGACCTGAGGTTATCCACTTGCTTCTCCAGTTCCCCAACA
This sequence comes from Rhinoraja longicauda, assembly GCF_053455715.1. NCBI lineage: Eukaryota > Metazoa > Chordata > Chondrichthyes > Rajiformes > Arhynchobatidae > Rhinoraja > Rhinoraja longicauda. The sequence goes on along the minus strand of NC_135960.1, from coordinate 77,056 downwards.
CGGTCCTTCAGGAGCTGTACCTGGATACACTTCTCACACTTGTAGCAGCCAGAGGCACCAGCAGTGTCCCTGACCTCCCACATCCTGCAAGCAACGCACTGAATCAGCTTGCTTGACATTTCCTTCTTTCGTCTCTCCCTCTCCAGCGTTTGGTGTGGCGCCCTCCCTCAGCCTCCACACCGAAGACTCGCAGCCCGAGATTCGCAGCCAAAGACTCGCACTTTTCTCACAGGGCACTTCCCTCGACAGGACCGCACCCCTTGAGCAAGCCTTGCTTGTATCAGTTGCTAAATTGACTAATTGTCCAATTTACCAATCTTCAAATCTAATTGTTCAGCCAATCCCCACACTCACGCCTAACCTTCCTTCCTCTGATGAGCTAGAAGGTATGTGCTTTGCCCGACCTGCAATCACAGACTGCTAAAGTGCCCTTTTATACCTGCTCTACCTGTGATTCACCAAGTCCAGCCAATGGTCGTTCTCGCTGCTGTTTTGCCCAACCTGCACTCAAAGACTGAAGTGTTGGAAATGCTTAGTGAGTCAGGCAGCATCTGTGCAAAGAGAAACAGCACTAACATTTCTTGTCAATGATCCTTCATTAGAATATAGCAGTGCTCCCTAAATCAGTAGTTAGGTGGCTGAAAGAAAAAATACAGTTCCCACTTAACCTCGGCTATTGTAATCACATGTAGTATATAACTGCTCCAGCTCAATCAGCATGACATGATCCTAAAAGATGTGCCAGTAATATTCTACGGGGCTAACACACCACGTCCATGAGAAATGTTGTAGGACGATGCTAAAGAAAGCAGATTTAATTCAAATGCTAGTTGCGATGACTGACATATTCCTCACCTCATCATCCTTTGCAGCAAAGACCTTTAGCGTTTGCCGTCCAACATGATAATGCTGCAGGACCTGTAAAACACACAGTATTGATATTCACACACTTTAGGTGAGTTTTCAAATAAAACAGGTCCACCACTGATTTTCCGGCCATTTTAATCAAGACAAAATCTCCCCCAGGAAAGTCCGCCCGAAAATGTGGTGCCTCGGCAGGGTGAGGCGGCCGATCTCAACCTCATCGGGACTTACTCGCTGATTGGCAGGTCGAATTAGCCCCTGCGGCCGGGGCTCTGGAAAATCGGCCCAGCCGAAGCTGGCAGATCCGTTCCCATAGACGACTTCCGCGGCCAACTTTGTGGACTGGTGACTCACAACCCCCCCCCTGGCCATGACCTCTGCTAGTCTGGCAAAATGGATAATCCTGAAAGGTTTTGGAACCAAGGGTGCCGGAAAATCCAGTGAAAATCAAATTAAATCATTGTCACAATGCTGCCTACCAGACCTAACATTGAATTCTCTAACTTTGGACAACATGCTCTTTCTCCCCAGCTACTGTGCACCATCTCCATCAGCTTCACTTTTTCCACATCAGATGTGTACTGATTGATGAGTGCCTACCATCGGCCCAAGGTGTGCATGCCTGCTTTTGGTGGACCATGTGGAACAATGTGTTTCAGTCCGAGCTGCACCCACTCCCTCCTCAATTATTTTTCAACTACATTGATGACGGCATTGGTGCTGTCTGTCCCCTGCACTCATGCAGAACCCAAAAGGTTCATAACTTTTGCTACCGATTGTCAACCTACTCTCATTTTCACATGGTCAGTCTGACACTTCCCTTATTTTTTTGGATCTGTCACTAACTCAGTCTTGCTGCTAATATCCATTACAAGCAGACAAATGTCCACAGCTATCTCCATTACTCTTTGTCTCACCCCATCTCCTGGAAGGACAATTTAATTCTCCCATTTCCTCCATTTCCATCGTAGTTGCTCAGACACTGACATTTTCTATACATGACTTTGAAATGTCTTCCTTCTTCCTGGACCATGGCTTCCCTTCTACGATCGTTAACAAAGCCCTTGACCACATCTTATCCATTTCTTGTGCCTCTACTCTCAGATCAAGGATAAAGTTCCACATGTCCTTGCCTCCCACCCTACCAGCCTCCACATTCAACAGAGCATTCTCCACTATTTCTGCCATCTTCAGAGATTCTACCACAACTAATCTCCTCTCAGCATTTCATCGATTGTTCCCTTTGTGACATGGAAACTGAGAAGTGATGCAGTATGGGAAGTTAAACCTGGCCAAGACATAACAAATTGGTAGCAAGGAAGGCAAACACAAAGCTAGTATTTATTTCAAGATGGCTAGAATACAAAACAGGGATGTAATGCTGAGGCTCTATAAGGCATTGGTCAGGCTGTATTTGGAATATTGTGAGCAATTTTGGGCACCATATCCAAGGTAGGATGTGCTGGCTCTGGAGAGGGTCCAGAGGAGGTTCACAAGAATGATCCCAGGAGGGGATAAACATAAGATGAGCGTTTGTCGGCACTGGGCCTGCACTCGCTGGGCCTGCACTCGCTGGGCCTGTACTGGGCCTGCGCTCGCCGGGCCTGCGCTCGCTGGGCCTGTACTGGGCCTGCGCTCGCCGGGCCTGCGCTCGCTGGGCCTGTACTGGGCCTGTGCTCGCCGGGCCTGCGCTCGCTGGGCCTGTACTGGGCCTGCGCTCGCCGGGCCTGTACTGGCTAGAGTTTAGAAGAATGAGGGGGGACCTCATTGAAACATACAGAATAGTGAAAGGCTTGGATAGAGTGGACGTGGACAGGATATTTCCATTAGTGGGAGAGTCTAGGACCAGAGGTCATAGCTTCAGAATTAAAGGCCGTTCCTTTAAGAAGGTGAGGAGGAATGTCTTTAGTCAGAGGATGGTGAATCTGTGGAATTCTTTGCCACAGACGGCTGTGGAGGCCGTCAATGGATATTTTTAAGGCAAAGATAGATAGATTCTTGAATAGTACGGATGTCAAGGGTTATGGGGAGGCGGGAGAATGGGGTTTAGAGGGCGAGATAGATCAGCCATGATTGAATGGCAAAGTAGGCTTGATGGGCCGAATGGCCTAATTCTGCTCCTATCACTTATGACCTTATGACTCTGGGGAATGAGATTGAACAGAAAGAGTATTGCATTGCATGATGTCACAACACTGTAGGAGAGATGAGATTAAGCTGGAAAATTTCACAAGGATTGGAGGGCTTGAGTTCTAAGTAGTGATTGGATAGTCATAGAGCAATATAGCATGGAACCATGCCCTTTGGCCCAACTCATCCTTGACAACCAAGATCCCCATCGAAGGTGGTCCCATTTGCCCACGTTCGGCCCTCAAGAGATGAGCACCAGAGTTACAATGAAAATCTTTGTTTTGCAAGCTATCCAAAAAGATCAGATATACTATACATAAATACATTCATGTCAAACTCAAGTATAATAAGTGAGTTCGGTATCTCGACCACGCATGCGCAGGTCATGGGTCACTTGTGCTAAACGTTCTCGCCGGCTGAGCTGCTGCGTGCATACAGACCCGCGTTTCATCCGTATTTTCCAGTTTTGCTTCTTCAAGGTAAGAAAATACTGCTTTCAAAACTATTAATTACGTGTATTTATGGTTAATTTGTAAAAAATACAATAGACAATATGTGCAAGAGTAGGCCATTCGGCCCTTCGAGCCAGCACCGCCATTCAATGTGATCATGGCTGATCATTCTCAATCAGTACCCCGTTCCTGCCTTATCCCCATACCCCCTGACTCCGCTATCCTTAAGAGCTCTATCTAGCTCTCTCTTGAATGCATTCAGAGAATTGGCCTCCACTGCCTTCTGAGGCAGAGAATTCCACAACTTCACAACTCTCTGACTGAAAATGTTTTTCCTCATCTCAGTTCTAAATGGCTTACCCCTTATTCTTAAACTGTGGCCCCTGGTTCTGGACTCCCCCAACATTGGGATCATGTTTCCTGCCTCTAACATGTCCAACCCCTTAATAATCTTATACGTTTCGATAAGATCCCCTCATCCGTCTAAATTCCAGTGTATACAAGCCCAGTCGCTCCAGTCTTTCAACATATGACAGTCCCGCCATTCCGGGAATTAACCTAGTAAACCTACGCTGCACAGCCTCAATAGCAAGAATACGATGATTTTGTAGGTTTTATTGCTTTATGCTTCGGTGAGTGAGTGAGATCGTGATGATTTTTTTTTGCATTGTAACTCTATGTTTCTAACTTGAACCGGAGCTGCTCCTCAAGCGGGAATATGTCACACTTCCCAAACTACGAGTTATTCTTGGTTTTCTCAATCGTTCTTGGATTGTCAGCGATGCAAAAGGCAAACAAACGTTTGAATGAATGAATTGCTGCTTTGTGCGGGCGGTGGCAACAGTCCGGAATGTCAATGGATGACCACTGTAAACTTGAAGCTGCTGTTTGTGCAGTGATGCAAAAGAAAATCATCACGATCTCGCTCACTCACCGAAGCATAAAGCAATAAAACCTACAAAATCATCGTATTTTTTACAAATGAACCATAAATACACCTAATTAATAGTTTTGAAAGCAGTATTTTCTTACCTTGAAGAAGCAAAACTGGAAAATACAGATGAAACGCAGGTCTATATACATGCAGCAGCTCAGCCGGCGAGAATGTTTAGCACAAGTGACTTATGGCCAGCACATGCGCGGTCGATATACCGAACTCGCTTATAGAGCAAAGGGGAAGATACAGAGTGCAGTACATACAGGGTAGTTCTCAGCATTGTAGCACATCAATTCCAAAGTCATAGTACAAGTTCCATAATGGTGTAGAGGTGAATCACATAGTACCCTAGCTTATGAAAGGACCATTCCGAAGCCCAAGTCTGGTGGTACACAGTTTCAAACTTCTGGACCTTCTGCCAGACGGGAGCAGGGGGAAACTGGGATGGGATAACTCTTTGATATGTCCCCCTAACTCCATGCTGAACATGATGCCAAGATAAACTAATCTCCTCTCCCTGCCTGCACGTGGTCCATATCACTGTTTCTTGCATATCCATGTGCCTATCCAAAAGCCTCCTGACCATTCCTATCACATCTGCCTCCCCACCACCCCCAGCACCTCGATCGACACACCTACCATCTACCTCCCCACCACCCCCAGCACCTCGATCGTCGCACCTACCATCTACCTCCCCACCACCCCCAGCACCTCGATCGTCGCACCTACCATCTTCTGTGCAAAAATACTTGCCCCATATATCTCCTTTAAACTTTCTCGTTCCAGTCTTAAAACTATGTCCACTAGTCTTTGACATTTCCACCCCGGGAAAATGGTTCTGGTTGTCTACCCCATCTGTGCCTCTCATAATTTTATATATTTCTATCATATTTCCTCACAACCTCCAGCATTACAGAGAAAAAAAAATCCAAGTTTGTCCAAACCCTCCTCATAACTAATACCCTGTAATCCAGACAGCATTCTGCACACTCTCCAGAGCATCCTCAACTAGACTGAAAATAGGGTACACAAACATTTAGATTAGTACTCACTTGTGCAGACTTGGTAAATCCGAGAACATTGAAACATTTCCCGTTGGTTTTGTACTTCATCTGGTCCTGATCCACACGTGAGAAAGGGATAATATCACTGCCATAACGGAACCCTGCAAATTAACGACATTCATCTGACCAATTTGATTGATTAAAAAAAAAAGTGAAGCCAAATGTATTGGTGAGGGTGGTGCGATTGATAATAGTAGAGATGAACTTAAGTTAAAACCTTTGACAAGGTCCCACATGGGAGATCTGTTCCATTAGGTTAGAGCCCATGGGATCCGGGGCACACTGATAAATTTAACATAGTACAGCACAGGAACAGGCTCTTTGGCAACAGTGTCTTTGCAGAGCACTATGCCAGGTTAAACTAACCTCCTCAGCCTGCATGGGACCTGGAAATCCATGTGCCAATAAAAACCTGAAATGCCATGTACAATGAGATCTGGGTGTCCTAGTGCATCAGTCACTGAAAGGAAGCATGCAGGTACAGCAGGCAGTGAAGAATGCCAATGGCATGTTGGCCTTCATAACAAGAGGAGTTGAGTATAGGAGCAAAGAGGTCCTTCTGCAGTTGTACAAGGCCCTAGTGAGATCGCACCTGTAGTACTGTGTGCAGTTCTGGTCTCCAAATTTGAGGAAGGATATTCTTGCTTTTGAGGGCGTGCAGCGTAGGTTCACTAAGTTAATTCCCGGAATGGCAGGACTGTTGTATGTTGAAAGACTGGAGCGACTAGGCTCGTATACACTGGAATTTAAAGCATGAGAGGGGATCTTATTGAAACATATAAGATTATTAAGGGATTGGAGACGTTAGAGGCAGGAAACATGTTCCCAATGTTGGGGGAGTCCAGAACCAGGGGTCACAATTTAAGAGTAAGGGATACACCATTTAGAACGGAGATGAGGAAAAACTTTTTCAGTCAGAGAGTTGTGAATCTGTGGAATTCTCTGCCTCAGAAGGCAATGGAGGCTAATTCTCTGGATACTTTCAAGGGAGAGATAGATGGCGCTCTTAAGGATAGCGGAGTTAGGGGGTATGGGGAGAAGGCAGGAACGGGGTACAGATTGAGAATGATCAGCCATGATCACATTGAATGGTGGTGCTGGCTCGAAGGGCCTATTCCTGCACCTATTGTCTATTATATCTACCTCCACCACCACCCATAGCAGCACTTTCTGTGTAAAAAAACTTGCCCCCACATGTTCTATATACTAAAACTCTTTTTGTTTGTTTGTTCCTGAACTACAGCCAAAACAGTACATGATAGTGCGACAATAAGGCCCACCTTACTCACCATCGTCCTGTGGTGCTATGGATGAAGTTTCATGCAAATTATCGTTATATTTTTAAAGTTATTCACATTTTAAAGTTTAAAAAACCGCGCATGCGCAGTTGGAGCCCCGTTGATCTGGTAGTTATGTAAGATGGCCGCATTGTATAAAAATGCAAAACTTCTGGTTGGAGATTTTTAAAATAGTTTCTAAAGTTATTAATAAAAAATTAGATATGGACCCAAAATTAATTATATTAGGATTATCAGAACATACTACAAATTTTACAGTAAGTCAGGTACATTTTCTTGATTACAGTCTAATAACTGCGAAAAAACTAATACTTAAATTTTGGAAAAAACCAATAACCCCCACAATTAAAATGTGGACTATGGAAATGACAGAGACCCTGCATTTGGAAAAAATAAGGTTTGCCTTAATCGACAAACCTGAGTTATTTTTAAAAATATGGTCTCCATTTATTGAATTTTTAGAAAAGTAAATAGGTTTGGCACAGGACTAAAATAAAAAAAAATTTAAATAAAAAGTTGAAACTTGAGTTGGGGGTTGGATGTACAGCTGTGGTTTTTGTCTCCCGGATCTACTCCCGTTAATTTTTATTGTTAGATCCTTTTAAAAAAAAATTTTTTTTTTTAACCCTCTTACTCTCTCTCCCCAAGTTTATAGTTTTATATTTTTATTTTTACTTTCTCTCTTCAAAAATTTAAAAATGGAAGCTATGTAAGAACTTTGTAACAAATGTGTTTTTTCTTATTTCGATTTGTACATATGCTTTTCAAAAATAAAATATAAAAAAAAAAAAAAAAAAGATGGCCGCCGCATCCGTGCATGCGCAGCACAAACGCGTCGTTGGGGCCCGTTGATCTCGGGTACGAGCATGGCTCTGCCTCCTGTCTCTTGGGGGCGGGTTTGCCAGCTCTGTAGCAGTGGGAGAGCCAGGCCTGGTGCGGGGGGGAAGCAGCTGGAGCCTGGGCCTGGACATGACCGGGTAACCGAGAGCCTGAGGTGGGCCAAGGGGAAAGGCGGAAGCAGCAGCAGCGATGAGGCCGGGCGTTGGTGGAGGTGGAGGCCGAGGCCTGGCGCTGGGCCAGCCCTCGGCTACCCCGTCCCCCCTCCTCTCCCCGGCCGGCTCAGCACCTTCCCCATGCCTCCCAGAGTCCAGCGGCATCAGCGCAGCAACAGTGGGAGAGCCGCCGCCGCCGTCTACCCACTGCACTGAACGTCCCCCCCCTCCCCCCCGGGCGGGTTGCTATGCAACCTCCGTTAGGCGGGGGAGAGGGAGGGAGGGGGGATGAGTGGGGGTGGGGGGGGAGGGGAAGGGGGGAGGGGAATGGGGTGGAAGAAGGGGGGTGGAGGGTAGAGAGGATGGGTGGGGAAGGGGGGAGGAGAGAGGGGTAGGGGCAACATGGATACTAGGGGCGTGGCTGTGTTCTGCAGCTGCGGCTCACCGGCAGTCTCTCTGTCTTTTTTTTGTTTTTTTGTCTATTGTCATTGTTTAATGTACGTTTTGTTCTATTTTTAACTCTGTGTATGTGGGAGGGTGGTGGGGGGGGGGGTGGGGGAAACCTTCTTTCAAATCTCCTCCTCAACGGAGATGCGACCTTTACCGTGTCGTATCTCCGTTCGCGCTACGGCCTAACATCGTGGAGTCGGCGGCCTCCAGCTGGGATCGACCTTGAAGACTCCGGTCGCAGGGCCTGGACTTACCATCTCGGAGGCTTCGGCCGTGGGCCCTGCAGACCGCAACATCGGGAGCTCGCAGGTCCCTGGCTGGCGACCGGTTTTTGGGAGCTCCAGCCGTAGCAGCTTCGACCGCCCCGCAGCACAAGGTACGATCGACCCGCTCGCAGGCCCTTCATCGCCCTGCGTGGCTCGGCCGCAGCACTTTCCATCGCCCAGTGGGGGCTCAGGACCTTCATCGGCCTGCTTGGCTCGGCCCTGGGACTTTCCATCGCCCGGTGGGGGCTCAGGACCTTCATCGGCCTGCTTGGCTCGGCCCTGGGACTAACCATTGCCCGGTGGGGGCTTCAAAAAGTTGGGAGCCTCGATCACCTCGTGGCACCACGGGAGAAGAAATGAGGAGGAGATAAGACTTTGCCTTCCATCACAGTGAGGGTGTGCCTAGAGCAATCACTGTGATGGCTGTTTGTGTAAAAATTGTATCTGTGTGTCCTGTGCTTTTTGTTGTCTACTGCCGGACCCTGACGTGAGAGGACGCTGGCGTTGTTTATTCGCCGCTTCTCCGTTAGGATAGTTTGTCTGTTTGTTTTTATGTTATGATTGTTTATGTAAAGCGCTTTGAGCTTCTGGAAAGGCGCTATATAAAATAAATGCTTATTATTATTATTATTATTATAGATGAAGTTCCAGGTCAGGATCTTCTTCGGAGAGCATAGCCAGACATCTCAACATTTGATTTTACAAATTCAGAATTTTGATGTCCAAAATTCATTATATGGCGCGTAATGCAACTTTTCAGCAAAAAAAGTATGTACGCCAAATGCGCGTACGCATTGCGCTACATTCACGTGTGAAAAACGACTATTATTTCCAACAGTCTGTAGTTCTTGGACTACATGTACAATGTCAGGCCGATCATGAGTATATTCTACTATTTATAGAAAGGTTATTGAACAGAAATACCTTTTACAACACAAAGAAAAAATTGTTTTATTTTGTTTTCTCTTTTTCCTTTTTCCTTACACATCCCAATTCTCTTGGTATTGAATAAATGAACAATGGTCATAAAATGTGTGACTGAGTTATGAAGACAATAGCTTTGGAGAGGGTGCAGAGGAGATTCACCAGGATGCTGCCAGGGATGAAGGGCCTCGGCTATGAGGAGAGACTGGGCAGACTGGGGTTGTTTTCCCTGGAGCAGAGAAGGCTGAGAGGGGACATGATCGAGGTGTACAAGGTCATGAGGGGCATAGATAAGGTAGATGGCGGGGAACTTCTTCCACTGGTGGAAGGTTCAACAACGAGGGGACATAGATACAGGGTAAGGGGAGGGAGGTTTCGGGGGGATGTGAGAAATAACTTTTTCACCCAGAGGGTGGTTGGAGTCTGGAACTCACTGCCTGGGGTGGTGGTGGAGGCGGGAACACTCACAACGTTTAAGAGGCATTTGGATGGGCACTTGAAATGCTACAACATTCAGGGCTACGGTCCAAATGCGGGAAAATGGGATTAAAATTAGACTGTGTTTGGTAACGGGCGGTGCGGACACGATGGGCCGAAGGACCTCTTTCTGTGCTGTAGGACTCTGACTCTATGACAATAGGTGCAGGAGTAGGCCATTCGGCCCTTCGAGCCAGCACCGCCATTCAATGTGATCATGGCTGATCATTCTCAATCAGTACCCCGTTCCTGCTTTCTCCCCATACCCCCTGACTCCGCTATCCTTAAGAGCTCTATCTAGCTCTCTCTTGAATGTATTCAGAGAATTGGCCTCCACTGCCCTCTGAGGCAGAGAATTCCACAGATTCACAACTCTGACTAAAAAAGTTTTTCCTCATCTCTGTTCTAAATGGCCGACCCATTATTCTTAAACTGTGGCCCCTGGTTCTGGACTCCCCCAACATTGGGAACATGTTTCCTGCCTCTAACATGTCCAACCCCTTAATAATCTTATACGTTTCGATAAGATCCCCTCTCATCCTTCTAAATTCCAGTGTATACAAACCTAGTCGCTCCAGTCTTTCAACATATGACAGTCCCGCCTTTCTGGGAATTAACCTAGTAAACCTAAGCTGCACGCCCTCAATAGCAAGAATATCCTTCCTCAAATTTGGAGACCAAAACTGGACACAGTACTCCAGGTGCGGCCTCACTAGGGCCCTGTACAACTGCAGAAGGACCTCTTTGCTCCTATACTCAACTCTTCTTGTTATGAAGGCCAACATTCCATTGGCTTTCTTCATTGCCTGCTGTACCTGCATGCTTCCTTTCAGTGACTGATGCACTAAGACACCCAGATCACGTTGTACGTCCCCTTTTCCTAACTTGACACCATTCAAATAATAATCTGCCTTCCTATTCTTACCACCAAAGTGGATAACCTCACACTTATCCACATTAAACTGCATCTGCCATGCATCCGCCCACTCACACAACCTGTCCAAGTCACCCTGCAACCTCATAGCATATTCCTCACAGTTCACACTGCCACCTAGCTTTGTATCATCGGCAAATTTGCTAATGGTACTTTTAATCCCTTCATCCAAGTCATTGATGTATATTGTAAATAGCTGCGGTCCCAACACCGAGCCTTGCGGTACCCCACTAGTCACTGCCTGCCATTCTGAAAGGGACCCATTTATCCCCACTCTTTGCTTTCTGTCTGTCAACCAACTTTCTATCCATGTCAGTACCCTACCTCCAATACCATGTGCTCTAATTTTGCCCACCAATCTCCTATGTGGGACCTTGTTGAAGGCTTTCTGAAAGTCGAGGTACACCACATCCACCGGCTCTCCCCTGTCAATTTTCCTAGTTACATCCTCAAAAAATTCCAGTAGATCAGTCAAGCACGATTTCCCCTTCGTAAATCCATGCTGACTCGGAACGATCCTGTTACTGCGATCCAAATGCTCCGCAATTTCGTCTTTTATAATTGACTTTTTAAAACTGCACATACCCAATTTAATTGAAGACATACTTGCTCCAGTGGTCTTTAACAGCAAATTACAACGGTCCATGTGCCCCCCAACCCTACTTCCCCCCCCCCACCTCCCTCTCCCCCAAATCCACCCCACTCCCTTCCTCCACCCCCCCCGACCGCCACTCCCATCCTCCATCCCCTCTCAACGGACCTCACACTCTGCTGCGAGGCCGGGCCAGCGGCGAGGCGAGGCCGGGCCCGTGGCGAGGCCGGGCCAGTGGCGAGGCCGGGCCAGTGGCGAAGCCGGGCCAGTGGCGAGGCTGGGCCAGCGGCGAGGCGAGACCGGGCCAGTGGCGAGGCGAGACCAGAGGCGAGGCGAGGCCGGGCCAGCGGCGAGGCCGGGCCAGTGGCAAGGCGAGACCAGAGGCGAGGCGAGGCCGGGCCAGTGGCGAGGCTGGGCCAGCGGCGAGGCGAGGCCGGGCCAGTGGCGAGGCGAGACCAGAGGCGAGGCGAGCGACGTGGAATGTGTTTTGTGGAAAAATGTGAGGCTAAATTGGAATGGCGGAAACGAAATAAGCGGAAACTTTCCGCCAAATTCGGAAGGGTTGGGAGGTCTGCATAGCTAGATGGTGAGAGGGACATGGTTCAGTGGAGATGTGTGGAGCAAGGTTTTTTTGCACATTGAGTGGTGGGTACCTGGAATACATTGCCAGAGGTGGTGATGGAAGCAGATATGCTGGTGGTGTTAAGAGGCTTTTGGGTAGGCACATGGAAGAATGAGTTTTCCTTTGAGTTTTATTACCATAAAGAAATATATTCCTTGCAAATGATATATTGCTCTATTGATTATTATTATCCCCAGCCCACTATCATTTTTATTATGTATTTTTCCAGTCCTTAAACATCATAGATTGCGTACAGTTTTGGTCTCCTAATCTGAGGAAAGACATTCTTGCCATAGAGGGAGTACAGACAAGGTGCACCAGATTGATTCCTGGGATGGCAGGACTTTCATATGAAGAAAGACTGGATAGACTCGGCTTGTACTCGCTGGAATTTAGAAGATTGAGGGGGGATCTTATAGAAACTTACAAAATTCTTAAGGGGTTGGACAGGCTAGATGCAGGAAGATTGTTCCCGATGTTGGGGAAGTCCAGAACAAGGGGTCACAGTTTAAGGATAAGGGGGAAGTCTTTTAGGACCGAGATGAGAAAGTTTTTTTTCACACAGAGAGTGGTGAATCTGTGGAATTCTCTGCCACAGAAGGTAGTTGAGGCCAGTTCATTGGCTATATTTAAGAGGGAGTTAGATATGGCCCTTGTGGCTATAGGGATCAGGGGGTATGGAGAGAAGGCAGGTACGGGATATTGAGTTGGATGATCAGCCATGATCATATTGAATGGCGGTGCAGGCTCGAAGGGCCAAATGGCCTACTCCTGCACCTATTTTCTATGTTTCTATAGGTGCTGAAATATTTAGTTCCCACTTTTATTCACCCTCCTGCCAAACTTCCATGATTCAAAGTGGTCATGAGATCAGATCGGTTTACTTTTATTTTTGTCAATAATTCAATAATTTTCTAACCCTGCAGCTGTCCTGCATGGTGTTCTACATGTTGCAGGTGTCCTGCATGGTCTGCATGTTGCAGGTGTTCTACAGGTTGCAGGTGTTCTGCAGGTCTTGCAGGTGTTCTGCATGTTGACCCGTTGTTGCTTTACTTTGACATCCATTTATTTCACTTACTATTTTTCTCATTTTTCCTTTGATTCTCCCCATTCTAAATTCTAGATTTAGTTTCAGGTTTAATATTGTTAGTTGTACCGAGGCACAGTGAAAAGCTTTGTTTTGCATGCTATCGAAACAGATCAGATGCACTATACATAAATACAATCAAGTCTTTGGCCAGGTAAGTGGATAGAAAAGGTTTTAAGGGATATCGGCCAAACAAAGGCAGGTGGGACTCGTGTAGATGGGGCACCTTAGTCGCCATGTGCAAACTGGGCCATTGGCCCTGTTTCTGTGCTATTTGACTGACAAACTCAAGTGCAATGGACAGAGTAAAGGGGAAGATAGACAGTACTGAATATAGTTTTCAGCATTGTAACTTTAGTTTTTTAGTTTAGTTTAGAGATACAGCACCCTTCAGCCCACCGAGTCCGTGCCGACCAGCGATCCCTGTACACAGGACCATCCTACACATTAAGAGCAATTTACAATTTTACCAAATCAATTAACCTACAAACCTGTGGTTCTTGGGAGTGCGGGAGGAAACCGAAGCTTCCGGAGAAAACGGGGGAGAACGTACAAACGCAGGCCACGGGAAGAACGTACAAACTCCACACAGACAGCACCCGTAGTCAGCATTGAACCTGGGTCTCTGGCACCGCACCACTGTAACGCATCAGCATTGTTGCGGTCTTTTTGAGGATCCCATCCTAGAATCTCTTCTCCTGGGACAAGAGTACTACCACTTTGACAAGTCTAATGTAGGCTAGCACTACGGTCTTTCAGAACTCTCACCTCATGATGCCCTTCACAAACTCCTGTACCTTATGCAGCTGTGCCCAGCAGCCTCCCCTCATCCCATTATAAAGCTGTTTTTGTTCAGGTTACGTTGCTAATAAGCAATTTAGAGAAGTGGGATTAACCCAAAATTGATGAACCTAGAATTTGAACACGGTACCTTGGATAGTATCCTCCTTTATAACTTCAGTCTCATTGTCATCATCCAAGCAGTAAACAGTCTCTCTCCTCACATCTTCCTTGCGTAACGTTTTAGCATCAACAGGTATCCAGCTCTTTTTAACTTTTTCCTCTGTTATCTGAAGGTTTAAATGCAATAATCATATTTTTTAGTTAGGCAGAATGGGCATGATTGCAACTGGAGAAGGTGCAGAGAGGATTCACTAGTTGTTGTCTGGAATGAATGTTTCAGTTATGAGGGGAGACTGAGTTATTCTTCGAGCAGAGAAAGCTGAGGAAGAACAACAAAATTATGAGAGGCTTACATTGTTAAAAATATATATATTTCTGGCAGAATGTGTCAAGACTATAAGTTTAAGGTAAGAAATGAGAGTTTGAGGAAATTTTTCACACAGATGTTGATTGAAATCGAGAACACAGTGTCTGGCTGAAGAAGGGTCTCGACCCGAAACGTCACCCATTCCTTCTCTCCAGAGATGCTGCCTGTCCCGCTGAGTTACTCCAGCTTTTTGTGATTATCTTCGTGCCTGAGAAGGTGATGGAGGCAGAGACTCTTGCAGCATTTCGGAAACATTTGAATAAGAACTTGAATCACAAAGGCATGGTAGGCTACAGATAAGTTATGATAAATGTGATTAATGCAGATAGGTATTGTATCACTCACATAGTCATGGTGGGCCAAAGGGGTTGTCAAGTGTTTCATCGCTCAATGATTCTATGATGTTGTCTCTCTCTAAACAATCTGCACAAAGTGACTGCTATTTCTGCCCCTACTAATTGTTTCTAAAACTATTCTTGACTCTTTAAAATAGATAGAAAATAGATAGGGTAGACAGTCAGAACCTTTTTCCCCAGGGTGGAAATGTCCAACACTAGAAGACATAGACTAAGGTGAGAGAGGAAAATGTTAATGGAGAAGTGAGGGGCAAGTTTTTCTTACACAAAGGTGGTGGCGGTCGAGGCAGATACGATGGTTTAAGGGGCACATGGAAGTGCAGGGAATAGATTCTGGAGCGGTCCAATCTACATCCAGGTTACCATCTTGTTTTTAAATGTACAGATAAAAAGCCCTGGGGTTTTCTTTAATCCGACTCACTAAAGACATTTTTCTCTCTGACCAACTACTTTGGATGTCCAAGATTCCTTTACCTTGTCGTTCTTACTGGAGCACACCAGTCCTGAGCTTGATCAACTGGCCGTGGTCAGATCCGGACTTACCCAATCATAACTACTCCCAATTTATTCCCCCTGGTTCCTGCCTAATAATGTTGTCATCCAATTTAGAACTTTCCCCCAATGTCCAGATGTATTTCTATTCAAAGCAATCTTAAAACTTATGGCGTTGTTCCTGCCCCCAAATATTGTCTCCGAAACACCAGCCACCTAGTTAGGCTGTTTCCAGAGACTACGTCCAGTACGGACCCTCCTCGAGTTGCACGATCCATATACTGCATTAGGAAACCTCTTGGATACACCTAACAAATTCTACCCTGTCTAAGTCTTCTATGTTGAGCAAGTCCCAGGCGATATTGGTAAAGTTACAGAAACCCACTATGACAACCCAGTTGCTTTTGCATCTTACCGTAACCTGTCTTCACATTTGTTCCTCTATCTCTTGCTGGCTATTGGAGAGGCTATAGCACACAATTGCATTACAGAGTTGCAATTTTCTTAGTTCTGAGCTCTACCCATATCGCCTCTCTGAGTGTCACTGTGTTATTCTCCTCGATTTGTAGTTCCACCTCATTAATACCCCTCTCCATCCTGTCTGAAACCTCAAAACCCTGGGTCCTGTTCCCCTTGCAGCAAAGTCTATGTAATGATCCCAAGCACTGATCCAGCCTCTAAATTCATCTGCTTTACCCACGATACTCCTTGCTTTGAATTAACCACTCCACCCCTTCAGTTTCACTATATTCCTTAATCTTTCCCTGCTGGTCCTTCAATATAAAGTACAGCACAATATAGAGCAGCACAGGAACAGGCCATTTGTTCCTTTGTTCCACAATGTCTGTGCCAACAATGATGCCAACTTCAACTGCACATCTGCAAGCATGTAATCTACATTCTTTCATTTCTTGACAGTCATGTAAATGCCTCTCTAATTTTGCTATCATGTCTGCTTCCACCATTTTCTCCAGCGGTGCATCCACACCACTACTATTGGGAGGCGCAGGCAATGGCTGCCTTGCCAACAATCTGTCTGTCCCTTCCTTCTTTGTTGTTTGTATGTATGTGTTAAACGTATGTTTTTAGTTTTCCTTAGCTTGTTTTATGTGGGGGGTGGGGGACTTTTTCTAATCCCTTACCTCGACGGAGATGCGATTTTTTCCCGTATTGTTTCTCCGTCTGCACTGCGGCCTAACATCGAGGAGTTGGACACCTCTGCTGGAGACCGACTTTGGGAGCTCCACCACGGAGCCTGCGCACTTACCATCACGGAGCTCGCGATCCCTTTGCCAGGGATAGGAATAGGAATATTTTATTGTCACATGTGACTGGGCACAGTGAGATTCTTTGCTTGCCTATACAATGTATACCAATAGCAACCACCTACAGCGCTGACAAAGTTACAAAACACGCCGGCTCCCTCTTTTGCTCCCCCGCCCAACAGTTCCCCCACGCCGGGCCCCCATTGTCCTTTGTCCCCCCCACTGTCCATTGTTAGCACCCCCCACACGATGGTTCCCTCACGCCAGTTCCTCCATTGTTCTTCCCCCTTTTCATGGTGGTCCTCCATGCCAGGTCCTCCATTGTTCTTCCCCCTCCCTCACGGTGGTCCACGCTTTCATCAACTGTCGACCAAGGGTCGACCCACGAGGCATCGCCGCCGCCAAGAGGCTTCAACAACGCCGAGGCCCCAACGATGTTGACGCCCCACTTCCTGGTACAAATCCGGACCCCAGCCATGGGCTCAGTCAACTGCTTCGCCCGACCCGGGCTCCCATGCGGTGGTCCGGGAGGCATCGAGACTGAGGCGCCTTGATAAAGGTCTCCGGCCGCGTTCCCAGTCCACAGCCGCAGGCCGTCGGGAAGTCTTCTGGCTGCGCGGCCTCTGAGCTCCAACTACAGGAGCCTGCGGACTAACATCGTGCAGCTCATGGTCTCTGGTTAGAGACCGACGCGGGGGCTGGGATCGCCCCGACAGAAGGGCTCGGACGGATTAGACTGCCCCGACGCGGGGGATTAGACAGCCCCGACACAGGGGGATTAGACCGCCCCGACGCGAGGGATTAGACCGCCCCGACGCGGGGATTAGACCGCCCCGACGCAGGGGCTGGGACCGCCCCGACGCGGGGGATTAGACTGCCCCGACGCGGGGGATTAGACCGCCCCGACGCGGGGGATTAGACCGCCCCGACGCGGGGATTAGACCGCCCCGACGCGGGGGATTAGACCGCCCCGACGTAGGGGGCTGGGACCGCCCCGACGTGAGGGATTAGACCGCCCCGACGCGGGGTCTGGGACCGCCCTGACGCGGGGGCTCGGACCGCCCCGACGCGGGGGATTAGACCGCCCCGACGCAGGGATTAGACCGCCCCGACGCGGGGGATTAGACCGCCGGCTGCGGGAGTTTCGACCGCCCCTACTGCGGATGGTTCGACTGCCCCGACCGTGGGAGAATAAGAAGGAAGAAGCTCGGACTTTATTGCCTTCCATCACAGAGAGGAATGTGGGGAATCCGCTGTGATGGATGTGGGTTATGTTAACTTTTATGTAGTTGTGTGTCTTGTTGCTTTTTTTTAGTATGGCTGTGTGGTAATTCGAATTTCACTGTATCTTAATTGGTACACGTGACAATAAACTGACCTTGAAACTTGCCGTGTAAATTTCCATTTAATCTTCCCCCTCGCACCATAAAGCAAAGCCCAGTGCAGTACACTGTTTTGTTTCCTGTATCGAGAAAGGATATAATGGCGTAGACTATCCAATGCTAATTTAGGAAACCTCTTGGATAGACCTAACAAATTCTGTGCCGTCTAAACCTTTTGCAGTAAGTATGTTCCACTCAGCTTTATGATGAAGGTGAATGGGGTGAACAGTGACTTGGTTGTATGGATTCAAAATGGGCTTACTGATAGAAGACAGAAGGATGTGGTGGAGGGTCAATATTCAGGCTGGAGGTCTATGACCAGTAAAGTTCCACAGGGATCTGTGTTGGGATGTCTGCTGTTTATGATATATTAATGAATTGGATGTAAATATAGACAAGTTGGTTAGTAAGTTTGCAGATGACATCAAGATTGCTGGGGGAGTCACGGACTGTGAGGAAGACAGTCAAAGTATACAACAGGCTATACAGGGTCCAAGTCCATAACTCCCTGAAAGCGGCAAGACAAATAGATAAAGTGGTAAAGAAGGCATATGGTATGCTTGCCTTCATTGGTCAGGCAATTGGGTATAAGAGTCAGGAAGCCATGTTACAGCTTTACAGGACTTTGGTTAGACTACCTTTGAGAATTGCTTGCAGATGTGAACACCCTATTACAGGAAAGATGTGGTAGCTTTGGAAAGAGTGCAGAGTCGGCTTAATAAAATGATGAGGGGGTATTAACTACAGGGAGAATTTGGAGAGTTTAGATTGTTTTCTTTGGAAGGCCAGTGAAATGTGGAGAGACTTGACAGAAGTATATAAAATGATGAGAGGCATAGATAGGATAGGCCATGAGAACCTTTTTTCCAAGGATAGAAAAATCAAATACTTGAGGGCATAGTTTCAATGTAAGACGGAGAACGTTTAAAGGAGATGTGCAGGAAAGCTTTATGACACACAGGGTGCTCAGTGCATGGGACACTTTGCTGGGGGTGGTGGTCGAGTTAAGAGACTTTCAGATAGACACATAGATATGTAGGGAATGGAAGGGTATGGACTATGTTTAGGCAAATAAGATTTTGAATGAATGAATGAGTTTATTGGCCAAGTATGCATATACAAGAAATGTGCCTTGGTGCTCCGCTCACAAATGACAACACAAACATACAGTTAACAATTAAGAACAAAACATAAACACATCAAAACAATAAGGATACACCATTACGGAATAAACATGTGGGTGAAAATAATCCAGAGCAAAAAAGAGACTACAGACTTTGGTTATTGAGTAGAACTATCACTCGTGGAAAAAAAGCTTTTGTCTTGGCATTATGCTCGGCACAGACTTTGTGGGCCGAAGGGCCTATTCTTTGATTGAATGCCTCACACCTGCTCCTAATTTCTTATGCCCCCACACTGTCCAATGTTCCCATGCTCCCACTCTTCTGATCCCTGAGTTCCCCACACATTGCCCTTGTGCTCGACCCACCCATTGTTCCCCAAACCTTCATCTATTGTGAAATATGTTTTTCTTCCTCAATTTCAGTATAAAATGTACAACTTACTGCTTTGTATGCCACGATGTTAATCGTGATTCTGGAGCCAATGGTGAGCTGGCATGGCCATGCCATCGGCTTCCTTGTAATTTTCTTAAATATGGACAATTGTTCCACACTTTCCCTAATAGAGAGACAAAAAGGTTATTTCAATTAAAATCAAAATACTCTCTCAGATGGGGAAATTGAAATTAAGTACGATTGTTTGGTGATACAGGGGACAGTGTGGCTGGAGAGATGATGTTGGCATACGCCTGCAGATTCTGGCAACATTGGCACCAGTTCTGGAAGAGGTGGGATCTGCAGTAACCAACAGAGCTGTTTCAGTTCACCCTTGGAGTTTTGCTGCTCCTGTTGGGAGGGTTTCATACATATTAGGTCTATCCTGATGTCGAGACAACAACCTTTATCTCAATGTTAACAAGACAAAGGTGATAGTGATCGACTTCAGGAAGTGAAGTGAACAGAACAGAGCCCAGTTTGCACTGATGGCGCCAAAGTAGAGATGGTTGATGACTTCATGTTCCTAGGAGTCAATCTCACCAACAACGGATCCTGGACCACCCATATTGCAGCAACGACCAAGAAAGCACACCAACGCCTCTACTTCCTTAGAAGGCTGAGGAAGTTTGGCATGCCCCCTACAACTCTCATCACCTTCCACAGATGCACCACAGAAAGCATTTTATCAGGATGCATCACAGCTTGGTTTGAGAACAGCTCCATCCAAGACCACAAGAAATTGCAGCAAATTGTGGACAAGGCCCAGAACATCACCCAAACCAACCTCCCTTCCATTGACTCCATTTATACCTCACGCTGCGTCGGTAATGCCATCAGCATAATCAAGGATGAGTTGCACCCTGACCACTCCCTCTTCTCCCCTCTCCCATCAGGCAAATGTATAGAAATGTGAAAACGCACACCTCCAGATTCAGGATAAGTTTCTTCCCAGCTGTTATCAGGCAACTGAATCACACTACCACAACCAGCGAGCAGTGGTGAACTACTATCTACCTCATTGGTGACCATCTGACTATCCTTGATCAGACTTTGCTGGCTTTACCTTGCACTAAACTTTATTCCTGTATCATGTATCTGTACACTGTACACGGCCCAATTGTAATAATGTTTTGTCTTTCCGCTGACTGGTTAGCACGCAACAAAAGCTTTTCACTGTACCTCGGTACACATAACAACAAACTAAACTGAACTGTATCCTCAGCTCCAAGAAAAGGAAACCCAGCTTCTCATAATGGAAACACTATACCATTGGCAATATCCTGCTGACACAAGAGACTACAGATGCTGGGATCTGAAGCAAAATACAAGCTGCTGAAGGAACTTGTGTCGGAAGGAACTTCAGATGCTAGCTTAAACTTTTGTTATCTTTTGGAAGATAGACATAAAACGCTGGGGAAACCCAGCGGGACAGGCAGCATCTCTGGAGAGAAGGAATAGGTGAAATTTCGGGTCGAGACCCTTCTTCAGACTAGTCGGGGGAAAGGGAAACGAGAAATACAGACAGTGATGCAGAGAGATATAGAACAAATGAATGGAAAATGTGCAAAAAAAGTATTGATGATAAAGGAAACAGGCCATTATTAGCCGTTTGCTTGGTGAGAACGGGAACCTGGTGCGACTTAGGCGAGGGAGGGATGTAGAGAGAGTGTGCAGTGGTTACTTGAAGTTAGAGAAATCAAATTCACACCACTGGGTTGCAAGCTGACCACGCGAAATATGAGATGCTGTTCCTCCAATTTGCGATTAGCCTCACTCTGACAATGGAATGGGAGGGGAATTAAAGTCTTTGGTAATTGGGAGATCAGGTAGGTCCAGGCGGATGGAGAGAAGGTGTTCAGTGAAACAATCGCCCAGTCTACGTTTGGTCTCGCCGATGTATAAGAGTCCATATCGTGAACAACGAATACAGTAGATGAGGTTGGAGGAGGTGCAAGTGAACCTCGGCAGGTTCACCTCATCTATCTCAACCCAACCTCATCTACAACATCCTTCCACTAGTCTGAAGAAGAGTCTCAACCTGAAACGTCACCCATTCCTTCTATCCAGAGTTGCTGCCTGTCCCGCCGAGTTACTCCAACTTCTTATCTATCTTTATCTTCCGCTGAAGGAAATTAGCAAGTCTGGCAGCATCTTGCTAGCTGACATGCAGAGTTCCTCAAGCAGCTTGTTTTTCTCCTTAATGTCCTTTTGAATATCTTTCGCACCCACTCCAGGGCAATTACATCCTTCCTATAGTGTGACAGGAACGCACAGTATATTCCACCTGTGGTCTAACCAATGTTTTATAAAGTTGTACAAGATCACCCCGCACTTAGATTCACTGCTCTGGCTAATGAAATCAGAGTCCTGTATGCTTTCCTTATTTATCTATCGTGCTGCCACATCACGGACCTTTGGACATGTGCCAAGATCCCTTTCTTTGTCGTTATTGCTGAGGGGCCTACCAGGCATCGTATATATTTCACCCTAATTAGTTGTAGTGGGCCAGATCTCAAAGGAGAGAGAACTCAGAAGCATGGTCTCAAGATAACAACCTCTTCCTCATTGTCAGCAGAACGAAGGAGCTTGTCATAGGTGTGCACCTACCAGTTTACATTGATGGTGCTAAAATGGAGATGGTCGAGAGCTTCCATTTCCTGGGCGTAAATATTACCAGCAATTAAATCTGATCCAACCACATTGACACTACGGTCAACAAAGCAAAACCAATGCCTTTATTTCTTTAGAAGACTAAAGAAATTTGACATGCTTGCTATGAATCTTACCAATTTCTAAACATGCACCAGAGATAGCATCCTATCTGAAGAAGGGTTTCGTCCCAAAACGTCACCCATTCCTTCTCTCCCGAGATGCTGCCTGACCTGCTGAGTTACTCCAGCATTTTGTGAATAAATAGCATCCTATCTGGGTGCATCACAGTTTGGCAACAACTCTGCTCAAGACTGCAAAAAAAGAGATTTACGGGCACAATCCAATCCATCACACAAACCAGTCTCTTGCACATTAACTTTCATACCCTGGGCAATCTCTCTTTTCCCCTCTCCCATTGGACAGAAGATACAAAAGTTGGAAATCATGTACCACCAGATTCAACAACAGCTTCTTTCTGCTGTTGTGTGTAGGAAGGAACTGCAGATGCTGATTTACACCGAAGATAGGCACAAATGCTGGAGTAACGCAGCAGGTGAGGCAGTATCCCTGGCAAAAAGGAATAGGTGACGTTTCAGATCGAGACCCTTCTTCAGACTCATAGTCAAGGGAGAGGGTAACTAGAGGTATGTTCTGTATCTTTTCTCAGTAAACCAGCATCTGCAGTTCCTTGTATCTTCAAGAAAAGTTTATTGGCCTCCACCAGCAATTTCTTGAACCACCCTGCACCACCCTAACCACAACCCATACACAAATTTAAAAAAAATTCCATCCCACGTGTCCAGGCAGCTCGTTTTGTTACAAATACCTATGAGAGAGAAGCGAGTGTTACCAAACTTCTAAATTCATTGGGGTGGAACAATCTCCAAGACAGACGTAAAGCCCACCGTTTGACCTGTTTTTACAAAATGTTAAATGGTCAGCTCGGCATAGATTACCACATCTACACCAAACCCATGCCTATCAGGAGTAGACAAGGGCATTCGATTCAATTTGAGATACCAGCTATCAAGACAGATGTGTATAGCAATTAATTCTTCCCTCCAACAATTAAGGCATGGAATAGTCTTCACCCTACTATAGTTATTCAACAAGACGCAACTAAATTTAAGGCAGCTCTTCTCCAAGAAGCCCTTCTTGCTTAAGTCCATACTCGCCACCTCCAGTTTTGGAGGACCAAGAACCCTGCCTCAGCACCAAACCACAATGGACTCTGCTCTATTATTAAACATTGCTTTTGCACCATCATGATCTAGTTTGTTTAGAATAACTGATAATTTATTGTATAGTTACTTTTGTTGTATCTAATATGCTGGTAAAGTTGAACAAGTAAGAATTTAATTGTTCTGGTGCATATGGCAAATAAATACTATCTTCATTCACAAAATGCTGGAGTAACTCAGCAGGTCAGGCAGCATCTCGGGAGAGAAGGAATGGGTGCCGTTTCGGGTCGAGACCCTTCTTCAGATGGTCGAGACCCTTCTTCAGTCTGAAGAAGGGTCTCGACCCGAAACGTCACCCATTCCTTCTCTCCCGAGATGCTGCCTGACCTGCGGAGTTACTCCAGCATTTTGTGAATAAATCGATTTGTACCAGCATCTGCAGTTATTTTCTTATATCTTTAAATACTATCTTCATACTCTTATTAATTATTGTAGTTTAAACACTGATCCGTGGGCATCTTTCCAGTCTAAAAAAGAAATGTCTATATTCCACCTGTGGCGGCGCAGTGATAGTTACTGCTTTACGGCGCCACAGACCTGGGTTTGATCCTGACTACAGGTGCTGTCAGTATGGAGTTTTCACATTCTCCCTGTGATTACATGGGCGGGTTTCTAGATTAACTGGCCTCTGTAAATTATCTCTAATAGGATAGAATTTGTGAATGGGAGATCGTTAATCGGTGCGGTCTTGTGGGCCGAAGAATCTGTTCCCACACTATATCTCCAAAACTAAAACACTGTTTTCTACATGATAACCAGTCTTCAATCCATATTGAGCTCTGATGAAGGATCCTTAATCTGAAACATTAAATATCTCCCTTTTCACAAAAGCTTTCTGAACTGCTGAATTTTTCCACCGTTTTATGGTTTTATTTCAATCCATGATAGCATGAGCTCTTGTGCACCAGCCTTCAATGCTGCACATTCATTGCCTTCTGGAAATCCAATAGCCTTCTACTAAATCTGCTTGTTAGATTTTTTTGTTGGACTCTAGTATACATCAAATATAAATTTTCTTTCATTAAAAATATGAGAACTTGGTTTGAGTGCATGAAGCTTCTCTGGATGATCAGTTATTTCTTCCTTGATTATAGCATTAGCCAGCTCAATAAGTTCATTCTGAAAGATTCTCACCTGAAAGTGAAGACTTCATCTAGTCCCCCTTCTTCATCTAATGACTGCATAACTCTCCGAACCATTCGCATTCCTTCTTTCTGTTGTGCCGTTAGACCTTTCCCATGTGCAACGTTGCTTCTTCTTTTTGCTGCATCTCCACTGTCTCCCATGTTGGTAGCATCCAATGCAAAGGGCAAGCTGTGGACAGTGGTGTTAGAAGAATCGTAGAGTGTTAACAGCATTGGAGGCCATTTGGCTCATCGTGTATGTAGTGGTTCTCTAACAGAAGGTAGAAGTGGTGCCCTAACCCCCTCCTCTATTGCCTTGTATAAGACGTTGGTGAGACCGCATTTAGAATATTGCGTTCAGTTCTGGACACCATGTTATAGAAAAGATATTGTCAAGCTTCAAAGGGTTCAGAGAAGATTTACAATGATGTTGTCAAGACTGGAGCGTGTGAGCTATAGGGAGAGGTTGAGTCGGCTGTGTCTCTATTCCTTGAGAGCGCAGGAGGATGAGGGGTGATCTTATAGAGGTGTATAAAATCATCAGAGGAATAGATCAGGTAGATGCACAGAGTCTCTTGTCCAGAGTAGGGGAATCGAGGACCATAGGACATAAGTTCAAGGTGAAGGGGAAAAGATTTAATAGGAATCTCAGGGTTAACATTTTCACACAAAGGGTGGTGGGTGTATGGAACAAGCTGCCGGATGAGGTAGTCGAGGCTGAGACTATCCCAACGTTTAAGAGATATGGACCAAGTGCGGGCAGGTAGGACTAGTGCAGCTGGGACATGTTGGCTGGTGTGGGCAAATTGGGCCGAAGGGCCTGTTTCCACACTGTATGACTCTATGACTTACATATTTATCAAAATTGAATACGACAACGGAATCCGCAGATAGTGTGTGACATGTGATGTGTAGATGATACTGTCTACAGGTAGTGTCGTAGGTAGTTAAAATGGTAATTACAGCAGGATCTTATCATTTGGGCAAGTGGGCAGAAACATGGCAAATGGATTTCAATTCAGATAAATGTGAGGTGTGAAAGTCAAAGCTGGGCAGAACTTCACAGTGAAGCTGAAGGCCTTAAAGTGTTGTAGAGCACAGAGGCCAAGGAGGACACGTACATAGTTCCGGGTAGACAAGGTGGTAACAAGGGCTTTTGGCACACTGGCCTTCATCAGTCAGGGCATTGAGCATAGAAGTTGGGAAATTATATTACAGTTATACAAGATTTTAGTGAAGCTGCACTTGGAGTATTGTATTCAGTTTGGAAACCCTGATATAAGAAAGGAGCAATTAAGCTGGAAAGAGTGCAGAGAACATCTATAAGAATGCTCCCAGGAATCGAGCACCCGAGCTCCAGGGAGAGGTTGGGCAGGCCACGGCTTTATCTCTTGGATGCAGAAGACTGAGGGGTGATCTCACAGAGGTACATAAAATCATGTGGGGAATAGACTGGGTGAATGCACAGAATCTTTTTCCAAGGGTCAGGGAATCAAAAGTAGAGGTCATCGGTTTAAGGTGAGAGAGGAAAGATATAATAGGAATCTGAGGGGCAAGTTTTTCACACAGAGTGGTGGGTATATGAAACAAACTGCCAGAGGAGATAGTTGAGGCAGATACATTTAAAAGACATTTCGACAGTACAAATAATGATAAACACTCACAAGAACTGCAGCGTTATTCCAGCTCTTTTCATGTTGTCTGTAATGATATCCAACTGATCATAACTGAAGGGACTATTCAGATCAGTGAATACTGCAATATGCAATTTCTCATACTTCTTCCCCCTGAAAGGCAAAAGAATATTAAAATTGATACCGTGATGTTATTCCTGAGCTGGAGGTGGGAGAATTGAACTTTCCAACATAAATGTTCTTTACTAAAATCCAAACTTTAATTATGCGACTGAAAACGAACACCAATGTGAACATTTGGCCCTCTGAGTGCACTTCATCATTTATTAAGACATGGCCCATCTTCAAATTTAATTCCATTTACCTACAACCCCAAACCCCTTAATTCCATTAATATACAGCACTCTATTACAACCCCAAATCCCTTGATTCCATTAATATACAGCACTCTATTAATCTGTTTTGAATGAACTCAACGACTGAGATTCCTTGGGTAAATTACCATGATTCGCCATCCTTTGCATAATGATATTTCTCTTATTCAATCCTAAATGGCCAATGTCACATCTCTGATGATCTGTCCTGAGCCCAGCACATTGATGCAATTATAAAGAAAACTTACCAACACCTCAGAAAGTTGTGAAGATTTGGTACTCTATCAAACTTCTACAGGTGTATGGCGGAGAGCACACTGACTGGCTGCATCACAGCCTGGTTCAGTAGTTTGAGCACAGGACAAAGGAGGCTTCCGAAAATAGTGGACATTGCCCCGACAATCACGGATATTAACCTCTCCACCACTGAAGGGAGGTGCTGTCTCAAGAAAGTAACAAATATATTCAGAGATCCACACCACCCTGGCCAAGCTCTAATTTCACTGCTCTCATCGGGAAGGTACAGAAGCTGAAGAACTGTTATCTTCATGACCAAGATTAGCTTCTTCCCATTAACCATTAAGCTCTTAAACCACCCTGCACACAGTTAACCACAATCCTATCTCAGCACTGAACCACTATGAACTTTGAACTAAGGTACACGGCGGACTTTGGCTTGCACGATCATGTTTTGCTTTACGAAGAATAACTTAATTTATTGAATATTTATTTATTGTAGTGCGTTTTATCGCACCTGCAGACCTGCAGCAAGAAAGAATGCAACTGTCCAGTCAGGTGCCTGACAACTAAACACCCTGTATTCTTCATTCTGTGAGAGTGGCCCTGGTTCTGTTCTACTACCCTGGGGTATCATCCTCTCTCCAGCCTGCTAAACACTAACAATTTCTCATACGTCCTACCCCTATTTTACTCAATATCCTCTCTTACAGTAATCTTGCCATCCCACAACGAGTTGAGTGAATCTTTGCTGCATTCCTTGTGTGGCAAATATATCCAGTTGCTTAGGTAATCAAAACTGGACACAAGGTCATCTATAACTGCAATCAGACATGTTTTTTTCCACGTCAGAAGTTTCACAGCTCCAGTGACCGAACTTTTGTTATAATTGTAACTACAACAGTAGGTCAGAGGCCTTTGACAAGGTCCCACACAAGAGATCAGTGTGCAAAATTAGAGCACATGGTCTTGGGAGATAGGGTATTGATGGGACCTTTCCAGAATGGTAGGCAGTGACTAGTAAGGTGCCGCAAGGCTCGGTGCTGCAACCCCAGTTACATTTACAATATATAGTAACGATTTAGATGGAATTAAATGTAACATCTCCAAGTTTGCTGATGACACAAAGCTGGGTGGCAACGTGAGCTGCGAGGAGGATGCTATGAGGCTGCAAGGTTAATTGGATAGGTTGGGTGAGTGGGCAGATGCATGGCAGATGCAGTATAATGTGGATAAATGTGAGGTTATCCACTTTGGTGGCAAGAACAAGAAGGCAGATTATTATCTGAATGGTGTCAGATTAGGTGCAACGAGAAGAACTGGGTGTCCTTGTACATCAGTCTCTGAAAGTAAGCATGCACGTACAGCAGGCAGTGAAGAAAGCAAATGGCATGTTGGTCTTCATAGCGAGAAGATTTGAGTATAGGAGGAAGCCTGACCGACTGCAGCTGTACAGGATCCTGGTGAGACCACACTTGAGGTATTGTGCACAGTTTTGGTCTCCTAATTTGAGGAAGGACATTCTTGCTATTGAGGGAGTGCAGCGTAGGTTCACCAGGTTAATTCCCAGGATGGCGGGACTGACATATGATGAAAGAATGGGTTGACTAGGCTTGTATTCACTGGAATTTAGAAGGATAAGAGGGGATTCTATAGAAACACATACAATTCTTAAGGGATTGGACAGGCCAGATGCAGGAAATTGTTCCCTATGTTGGGGGAGTCCAGAACCAGGGGTCACAGTTTAAGAATAAGAGGTAAGCCATTTCAAAGGTTTCAAAGGTCTTTTGTTGTCACTTGTACCAATTAAGGTACAGGGATATTTGATTTACCATACAGCCATATAAAAAAAAGCAACAAGACACACAACTACATAAAAGTTAACATAAACATCCACCACAGCAGATTCCCCACATTTCTCACTGTGATGGAAAGCAATAAAGTCTAATCTCCTTGGTGTTATCTACAGGCCCCCAGAACAATAGCCCGGATGTAGGGTGTAAGTTGTAGCAGGAGTTAAAACTGGCATGTAACAAAGGTAATTCCACGGTGGTGATGAGGGAATTTCAATATGCAGATAGATTGGGAAAATCAGGTTGGTTCTGGACCCTAAGAAAGATAGTTTGTAGAGTGCCTCCGAGATGGATTCTTAGAGCAGCTTGTAATGGAGCCTACCAGAGAAAAGGCATTTCTGGATTTAGTGTTGTCCAATGAACCAGATTGAATAAGACAACTCGAGGTAAAGGAACGGCTTGGAGGTAGTGATCATAATATGATTAGTTTTAATCTGCAATTTGAGAAGGAGAAGGTTAAATCGGAAGTGTCAGTGTTGCACTTGAACAAAGGGGACTATGAAGGCATGAGAGAGGAGCTGGCTAAGGTTGACTGGAAAGGGATCCTAGCAGGAATGACGGTGGAACAGCAATGGCAGGAATTTCTGGGCATAATCCGGAAGATGCAGGATAATTTCATTCCAAAGAGGAAGAAAGATTTTAAGGGGAGTAGGAGGCAACTGTGGCTGACAAGGGAAGTTAGGATGGAATAAAACTAAAAGAAAAGAGTAGCCGGAAGCCAGAGGATTGGGAAACTTTCATAGGACAACAGAAGGTAACGAAACGGGCAATACGGGCTGAAAAGATGAAGTACGAGGGGAAGCTGGCCAAGAATATAAAGAAGGACAGTAAATATGTTAAGAGAAAAAGAGTAACAAAGTCCAAAGTGGGCCCCTTGAAGGCAGACACGGGTGAAATTATTAGGGGTAACAAGGAAATGGCAGGGGTTGAACAGGTCCTGGACTTTCTCACTGCCAGGCCCCAAGTGGTCAGGATGGGGGAACACACATCTAGCTCCCTCACCCTGAACATAGGATCCCCCCCAGGGCTGCGTCCTTAGCCCCCTACTGTACTCCCTGTACACACATGACTGTGGGGCCAGGTTCAGCTGAAACTCCATCATCAAGTTTGCTGATGACACTGTGGTGGTGGGCCGGATCTCCAACAACGATGAGAATGCCTACCGGGAGGAGGTGGCTGATCTGGCACTCTGGTGTCAGGACAATAGCCTCCTCTTGAATGTCACTAAAACAAAGGAGCTGATTGTGGACTTCAGAAGGGCTAAACATCCAAGGACGTACACGCCACTGGAGATAAATGGGTCTATTGTGGATAGGGTGAGCAGTTTTAAATACTTGGGAGTCCGCATCGCAGAGGATCTGACGTGGGCAACGCACATTGCCGCACTGGTGGGTAAGGCTAAGCAGCGCCTTTACCACCTTAGACAACTGAGGAAATTCAGAGTGTCTCTGAGGATCCTTCATTGCTTCTACTCTGGGGCTGTAGAGAGCATCCGGTCCGGCAACATTACAGTCTGGTTTGGGAACAGCTCTGCCCAGGACAGGATGGCCCTACAGAGAGTAGTGCGTTCGGCAGAACGCACCATGGGAACTACACTCGTCCCCCTGCAGGACCTATACATCAGGAGGTGCAGATCCAGAGCAAGCAAGATCATGAGGGACCCCTGCCACCCCAGTAACGGACTGTTCCAGATGCTACGATCAGGCAAACGCCTCCGCTGTCACGCTGTGAAAACGGAGAGGATGAGACGGAGCTTCTTCCCACAGGCCATCAGGACTGTCAACTTTTATAACCCCAGAGACTACATTTTTGTCGACACTAATAGTAACTTATTAACTTTATTTATATGCTGTAACTGTAATTCTTTTTGTGCACAACCCGCAGGCATTGCCACTTTCATTTCACTGCACATCGTGTATGTGTATGTGACAAATAAATTTGACTTGACTTGACTTGACTTGTACTTCGGATCTGTTTTCACTAAGGAAGACACAAACAATCTCCCAGCGGTATTGGAGACAATAGATGCAGGAGGAGGCCATTCGGCCCTTCGAGCCAGCACCACCATTCAACGTGATCATGGCTGATCATTCTCAATCAGTACCCCGTTCCTGCCTTCTCCCCATACCCCCTGACTCCGCTATCCTTAAGAGCTCTATCTAGCTCTCTCTTAAATACATTCAGAGAATTGGCCTCCACTGCCTTCTGAGGCAGAGAATTCCACAGATTCACAACTTTCTGACTGAAAAAGTTTTTCCTCATCTTCTTCCTGGAGGACAGAGGATCTAGGGGGGTAGAGGAACTGAAAGAAATTTGTATTAGGCGAGAAATAGTATTGGGTAGACTAATGGGACTGAAGATTGATAAACCCCCTGGGCCTGATTGTCTGCATCTCAGGGTCCTCAGGGAGGTGGCTCTAGAAATAGTGGACGCATTGGTGATCATTTTCCAATGTTCAATAGATTCAGGATCAGTTCCTGTGGATTGGAGGATAGCTAATGTTATCCAACTTTTCAAGAAAGGAGCGAGAGAGAAAACGGGGAATTATAGACCAGTTAGCCTGACTTCGGTGGTGGGAAAGATGCTGGAGTCAATTATTAAAGAGGTAATAACGGTGCATTTGGATGGCAGTAAAAGGATAAGTCCAAGTCAGCATGCATTTATGAAAGGGAAATCATGCTTGCCTAATCTTCTGGAATTTTTTGAGGATGTCACAAGTAAAATGGATGAAGGGGAGCCAGTGGATGTAGTGTATCTAGACTTTCAGAAAGCCTTTGATAGGGTCCCACACGGGAGATTGGTGAGGAAAATTAGAGCACATGGTATTGGGGGTAGGGTGTTGACATGGATAGAGAATTGGTTGGCAGACAAGAAGCAAAGAGTAGGAGTAAACGGGTCCTTTACAAAATGGCAGGCAGTGGCGAGTGGAGTGGGGCAAGGCACGGTGTTGCGGCCACAACTGTTTACCATATATATTAATGATTTGGAAGAGGGAATTAGAAGTAACACTAGCAAATTTGCAGATGACACAAAGCTGGGTGGCAGTGTGAACTGCGAAGAGGATGTTAGGAGGTTGCAGGGTGATTTGGACAGGTTGAGTTAGTGGGCAGATGCGTGGCAGATGCAGTATAATATAGATAAATGTGAGGTTATCCACTTTGGCGGCAAAAACAAGGAGGCAGATTATTATCTCAATGGTATTAGGTTAGGTAAGGGGGAAGTGCAGCGAGACCTGGGTGTCCTTGTACACCAGTCACTGAAAGTTGGCGTGCAGGTACAGCAGGCAGTGAACAAAGCTAATGGCATGTTGGCCTTCATAAGAGGATTTCACTATAGAAGTAAAGAGGTTCTTCTGCAGTTGTAGAGGGCCCTGGTAAGACCACATCTGGAGTATTGTGTACAGTTTTGGTCTCCTAATTTGAGGAAGGACATCCTTGTAATTGAGGCAGTGCAGCGTAGGTTCACAAGATTGATCCCTGGGATGATGGGACTGTCATATGAGGAAAGATTGAAAAGACTAGGCTTGTATTCGCTTGTATTCAGAAGAATGAGAGGGGATCTTATAGAAACATATTAAATTATAAAAGGACTGGACAAGCTAGATGCAGAAAAAATGTTCCCAATGTTGGGCGAGTCCAGAACCAGGGGCCACAGTCTTAGAATAAAGGGGAG
This sequence comes from Rhinoraja longicauda, assembly GCF_053455715.1. Taxonomy (NCBI): domain Eukaryota; kingdom Metazoa; phylum Chordata; class Chondrichthyes; order Rajiformes; family Arhynchobatidae; genus Rhinoraja; species Rhinoraja longicauda. Next base: position 44,856 of record NC_135960.1, on the reverse strand, counting down.
GCCATTTAAAACTTAGGCGAGAAGGAACATTTTCACCCAGACAGTTGTGAATTTGTGGAATTCTCTGCCACAGAGGGCAGTGGAGGCCAAATCACTGGATGGATTTAAGAGAGAGTTAGATAGAGCTCTAGGGGCTAGTGGAATCAAGGGATATGGGGAGAAGGCAGGCACGGGTTATTGATTGTGGACGATCAGCCATGATCACAATGAATGGCGGTGCTGGCTCGAAGGGTCGAATGGCCTCCTCCTGCACCTATTTTCTATGTTTCTATGTTCCCTCTTTAGGACTACGATGAGAAAAAACTTTTTTAGATTTAGATTCCGCGCCGCCCAGCAATCCCCGCACACTAACACTATCCTACACACACTAGGGACAATTTTTACGCTTACCCAGTCAATTAACCTACATACCTGTACGTCTTTGGAGTGTGGGAGGAATCCGAAGACCTCGGAGAAAACCCACGCAGGTCACGGGGAGAACGTACAAGCTCCGTACAGACGGCGCTCGTAGTCAGGATCGAACCTGAGTCTCCGGCGCTGCATTCGCTGTAAGGCAGCAACTCTACCGCTGCGCCACCGTGCCGCCCCAGAGAGTTGTGAATCTGTGGAATTCTCTGCCACAGGAGGCAGTGGAGGCCAATTCACTGGATGTTTTCAAGAGAGTTAGATTTTGCTCTTAGGGCTAATGGAATCAAGGGATATGGGGAAAAAGCAGGAACGGGATACTGATTTTGGATGATCAGCCATGATCATATTGAATGGCTGTGCTGGCTCCAAGGGTCGAATGGCCTACTCCTGCACCTATTTTCTATGTTTCTATGTATCTAAGAAGTGTAGTCCAGATAATTGTGGGAGTCAGTAGGTATGTAATATACATCAGTCAATACTCCTGTGACGGAGACGGTGAGATCAGGAATGGGGGAGGGAGGCGACCGAGATAGTTCAGGTGAATTTGAGGGTAGGGTGGAAATTAGTGGTGAAGTTAATGAAATCCATGAGTTCTGCATGGGTGCAGGAGGTAGCCTCGATGCAGTTATCAATGTAGCGTAGAGTTGGGGTTACGGCCAATGTATGCCTGGAACAGGGACTGTTTGACGTACCCATCAAAAAGGCAGTCATAGCTGGGGACCATGCGAGTGCCCATGGCTACACCTTTGACCTAGAGGAAGTGGGAGAGGGAGGAGTGTGTTTGTAGCGGGAAATTAGCTGAGTCTGCAGTCAAGGAAGAAACGGAGGATCTTCAGGCCTTCCTGATGGGGATGGAAGTGTAAACCGCCCAACTTCTATATGCAGCTCCTGACTAATGAAGGCCAAATTTCCAAAAGCCTCCATATCCTTCCTGTATTGGGGTGACCAGAACTACATACTTCAAATGTGGCCTAACCAAAGTTTTATAAAGCTGCATCAAGACTTCTTGGCATTTATACTCAACGCCTTGACCAATGAAGACACGCATACCACATGCATTTTTTAAAAACACGAATTATTTTTTCCATTTCGTTTAGCTTAGAGATAAAGCGTGGAACAGGCCCTTTGGCCCACCGAGTCCATGCTGACCACTAGTTTTGTCCTACACACTATGTACAATTTACAGAAGTCAATCAAACTACAAACCTACATGTATTTGGAATGTAGGAGGAAACCAGAGGACCTGGAGAAAACCTATGTGGTCACAGGAGGAACCTACAAACTTCGTACAAACAGCAACCGTAGTCAGGATCGAACCCGGATCTCTGGTGCTGCAAGACAGCAACTCTACCGCTGCCCCACTTTCAGAGAGCTATGAATCAGACGCAAAGCTCTCTGCGTACAAATGCCGTTAAACGTCGTGGCATTAACTGAATATTTTCATGTTACATTCGACCTCCGAAAGTGCAATACCTCATACAAAAAGACATGAAATGGATCTGGCCAGCAAGGTAACAGGATAATCCCATGAGATTCAAAAGGTATGTTAAGAGTAAAAGGGTAGATTAGGAGAGAATAAATTCCCTTAAAAATCAGCATGGCCATCTTGTGTAAAGCCACAAGAGATGCGGGGTAATGTTAAATGAATATTATCCATCCGTTTCTACTGAGTTCATGGAAGTTCAGGAATTGAGGTATATGATGTCTTAGATCATATATGAATCACCAAAGAGAATGTATTGGCAGATTTAAAACACATAAAAGTAAATGTATTCTCAGAGCCTGACCAAGTGCCTTGTGAGATGCTGGAAATTGCAGAGGTCCTTACAAAGTTTTTGACATTTCCACCCTGGGGATAAAAGATTCTGTCTACCCGATCTATGCCTATCATAAATTTTTATGCTTCTATCAACCATGATTTCTAGTGAAAACAATCCAAGTCTGTCCAAAAAGAGACTGGTGGAGTAACTCAGCGGGTCAGGCAGCATCTAAGAACATGCATAAGCAACATTTCATTCTCCAGTTCATTAACATCTCAAATAAGACACAGGAGCCTCAAACACGAACAGGTTCTTTGAGTACTTACAAGGTCTGTTTCTGAAGCAAGTCCATGCAGACAATAAGGGCATCCAGAACTTGAGGATTGTCAAGGTTCAAACATTAACAAAAACAAAAAGTTAATTCGGTTTAATATTTTATAACATATTCAGTAATCCTATTTTATTATACACATAAATTTAAATCTACCCTAGAACTGCAATGGTAAGATTTTAGAGTCCATTATAAAGGATGAGGATACGGAGTACTTCGAAGTTCACAATAAAATAGGCCATAGTCAGCATAGTTTTGTGAGGGGGCGATCTTGCCTGACGAATCTGCTGGCATTCATTGAAGAATAGCAGGACAGAAATGAGTTAGTGGACATTGTTTACTTAGTTTTTCAGAAAGCCTTTGATAAGGTGCCACACGTGAGGCTACCAAGGAAGATGAGAGCCCATGGCAAAAAGGGCAGATACTTGCATGGACAGCAGGTTGGCGGGTTGGCAGAAAGCAAAGAGTGGCAATAAAGGGGGCTTTTTCTGGTTGGCTGCCAGTGACTAGCGGAGTTCCGCAGGGGTCGGTGCTGGGGCAACTACTCTTCATGTTGTAAATTAATGATTTGGACGAGGGGATTGGAGGCTTTGTGGCCAAGTTAGATGATACGAAAATTGGTGGAGCGGCAGGTAGTGCAGAGAAAGCAGGGACTTAGGAGCTGGTGCAGGATTCCCAAAAAGTTAATCTGCAAGTCGAATCAGTAGTAAAGGTGGCAAACGCAATGCTAGCATTTATTTCGAGAGGGCTAGAGTACAAAAACAGGGATGTAATGCTAAGGCTCTATAAGGTGCTGGTCAGGCTGCATTTGGAGTGTTGTGAGCAAATTTGGGCGCCACATCTGAGGAAGGATGTGCTGGAGAAGGTCCAGAGCTTTACAACAATGATCCCAGGAATGAGTAGGTTAACCTATGATGTGCATTTGTCGGCACTGGGCCTGTACTCGCTGGGGTTTAGAAGAATGAGGGGGGACCTCATTGAAACGTACCAAATATTGAAAGGCTTGGATAGAGTGGATGTGGAGAGGATGCTTTCACTAGTGGGAAAGTCTAAGTCATAGCCTCAGAATTAAAGGACGTTCCTTTCGGAAGATGAGAAGGAATTTATTTTGTCAGAGGAATCTGTGGAATTCTTTGCAATTGAAGGCTGTGGGGACCATGCCAAAGGATATTTTTAAAGCGTAGATTCTTGATTAGAACGGGAGTCAGGGGTTATGGTGAGAAGGCAGGAGAATGCGGTTAGGGGGAGAGATAGATCATCCATGATTGAATGGCAGAGTAGATGATGGGCCAAATGGCCTAATTCTGTTCCTATCACCTATGACCTTATGAGTCAAAGATAGTTAGCATGGCTTTGTTAAAGTGAGATCTTGCTTAATTAATTTGATTAAACAGTGAATATAAATGCCAGGATGTAATTCTGTGGGTTTATAAGGTACTGGTCAGACCACATTTGGAATATTATGAGCAGTTTTGGGCCCCACATCTGAGGAAAGATGTGGGTGAGTTGGAGAGGGTCCAGAGGCAGTTTCTGATAATGATCCTGGTTAACTTACAAGAAGCATTCGATGGCTCTGCGCCTGACCTTGCTGGAGTATAGGGTGAGGGAGGATCTCATTGAAACCTACCAAATAATGAAAAGCCTAGAATGGATGTGGAGAAGATGTTTCCAGTAGTGAGAGCGTCCAGGGCCAGAGTGCATGGCCTTAGAATAAAAGGACATATCTTTAGATTGGAGATGAGGAGACATTTTTTAGCAACAGGGTGGTGAGTCTGTGGAATTCATTGCCACAGGTGGCAGTGGAGGCCAAATTATGGGGTATTTTTAAAGTGGAGTTCAATAGTCTTCCTGATTATTAAGGGTGCCAAAGGTTACAGGGAGAACGCAGGAGAATGGAGTTGAAAGGGAAAAATAGATCACTCATGATTGACTGGCAGAGCAGACTCGATAGGCCGAATGGCCCAATTCTCACCATATGAATTATGAACTTTTCAAGATGATTGTCAATAAGGGCAGTGAAATGGACGTGGTCTTACATTGGACTTCAGCCCCAAATTGGATTCAGGCTGTGGGTTAAACATAGAAACATAGACAATAGGTGCAGGAGTAGGCCATTCGGCCCTTCGAGCCAGCACCACCATTCAATATAATCATGGCTGATCATCCAAAATCAGAACCCCGTTCCGGCTTTTTCCCCCATATCCCTAGCTGAATCTAACTCTCTCTTGAAACAGCAATGTGATAAATTGCATTTTAAAACTGGGTTGTTGCTAGAAGGCAGAGGTTAATGTTGCAGTTTATTTGTGAATGGAAACTTATAACCAGTGGTATACTGAAGGGACCTTTACTGGGTGTAATACAGATTTCCAATCATGATATGAATGTAAGTGGTTACCAACTTTATGATATGAGACCACACCAACATCTCTACTTCCGAGAAGACTGAGGAAATTCGGAATATCTCCAAATACTCTTTCAAATATCTACATGTGCAGCAAAGAAGGCAGATACAATAGTCGAGTTTAAGAGGCTTTTGGATAAGCACATGGATATGCAGGGAATGGAGGCATATGGATCATGCCCCTCTAAACCCTTCCCATTCATGTACCTGTCCGTGTTGTTTAAATGCTGCTATAAACAGCCTTTGGATACACATTACTTTTCTGGTCAATGGTGACACCTTTGAATGTAATGAGATGATTAGACCACCCCTTGTTGGAATTGATGTCGCCTGGCATTTGTCTAGCACAAATGTAACTTGTCACTTAACCTTCCCTGAATATTGTAATCAGGTACTGACAATGTAATTACCCAAGGAATTAGAACTCTTTTGAGTACAGCACAGAAACAGGCCCTTCAGCCCAGTGTCTGTGCCAACCATGATACCAAATTAAACTAATCTCATCTGTCTGCACATTATCCATATCCCCCAATTTCCTGTCTGTTCATGTGTCTGTCTAATTGAATCTTAAACATCACTATTGTATCTGCTTCGACCACCACCACAGCAGTGTGTTCCAGGCACTCATCCGTCTGCGTTGTGAATGGAAATGAATACTTAAGCAGTCATAAGATAAAAGTTGAGCTTGGTGGATTAAGTGCCAATCACGGCTCAATAGGATAGATCCGAGGTTGAGAGGTTATAGGGAGAAGGCAGGAGAATGGGGATAGGAGGGAGAGATAGATCAGCCATGATCGAATAGCAGAGTACACATGATGGGCCGAATGGCCTCATTCTGCTCCTATCGCTTATGATCTTATGATCCCTAAAAGGAAAAAGAAATTAAAACCTTCATTGCTATTTCCCCATGTCCAAACCTTCAATTATCACCATTCGGTGTCATTTCCTTCCTCCACCAAAGATTTGTCAAAATATCTCTTTCCATTGATGACTAACATAAATGCCTTTGGATAATGTTATGCCTGTTAACTTACTGCAAGTAAGAATTTCATTGTTCTACCAACATTACAAATGACAACTAAACACTCTTGACTGGACTCAGCTTCATTGTTTACTTTCCTCAAATAGCTGTTGGCTGAAAGGATACAGTCTGCTTGCTCATCACTAGTCATGATGCCACTTTGAACCTCTTCCAGGAGATCAAAGTCGGGGATCATCAGGTTTCTGTGCACTGCAATGTGCTGGTATTGGTCTGGTCTAGCAAGTGGGTTGGAGGTTCTGTCAGTCCCAAATAGAACTAAAGCTGTCTCATCTTTATTTTCAGCAAAAACCTAGAGCAAACAAAAACGCACAAAGATTGGTCAGTTTACATAACATGGAAGATGAGCAATCTTATTACTTTTATTTTTTCATGGACTATTTCAAATTTACACAGGATTCAGTCAAACAAATTGATTGAGAAATGGTTGAAGTTCTTTGCTGGAATTACAAGACATTTGCATGTCTGAAAGAAGCCTTCCAGAGATCATGACTCACATTTACTATAAACCTGTCTGGTCTTGTTACGGAGCCAATATTTAATTCCATAGTTAAAATTAAATTTGGAACAAAGCAAAGAGTCATGAAAGAATGCCAGAGGACAAGACAAGAAGTATAAAGAGAGATTCTTTCACCCAGTTTGTTTATTCTGAATAACGACTTATCTATCTTTCTATCTATATGTATTATATTACTAAAACTCTCATTTTGTTTGGTCCCCCGTTTGTTTGTTCTTGTCCCGTGTTTCTTTGTGCGGTTTTCATCTGGAAAAAAAACGGTACGATAGCGCCACACATTTAAGCCCACCCTACTCACCATTACCCCACGGTCTCAGTAGATCAACTTTTGTTCCTTTTTAAAAACAATTTACTTCATAAACTTTAACAAATGCGCTCCACCCCCCCCCCCCCCGGGAGGACCAGCGCCCATCCAGGCGTGCCCCGCGCCTGACTTTCCTCTCGTGCAGCACGGCCGCAACATGGGTCCAACAACATGGCCATCGCTGCCGACCGCTACAGGAGCGCTTTCGGGTCCACTGCTCTATCTGGCCCAGGTCCGACGTGAGTGCCTCCCTCTCCCCTCCCCGTCCCTCCTCGCCCACGGCCCCGGGGGACACGGGACACTCCCCGCCCGCCAATGGGTCCACGGATCGGAAGGGCTGCTGGGCCGGCAGGAGGTTTCCACCCAAGGGGGGTTGCCACGCCCACAGGACCGCCCGCAGCAGAGATTTGCACCCAATGGGTGCACACCCATCTAGTTACATCAACAGCTCTGAGCTCCATGTGGCTCAGTGAGTCACACCTTCTTGACATTTTGTGTCAACATTTAAATCTTTGCATCATCTCTTTTGAAGGCTTGATTGGTGATACATGCCACACTATACCAATCCATTCACTGTTATGGAGAAGGTCAAATCTGGACCAAGGGTTGAGATTTTGGATTGGAGAAAGGCTAATTTTGAGGAGATGAGAAAGGATTTAAAAGGAGTGAAATGGAAATTTTTGTTTTATGAAAAGGATATAATAGAGAAATGGAGGATATTTAAAGGTGAAATTTTGAGAGTACAGAGTCTTTATGTCCCTGTTCGGTGGAAAGGAAAGAATAATAATTTGAAAGAGCCGTGGTTTTCCAGGGAAATTGGACACTTGGTTCGGAAAAAGAGGGAGATATACAATAAATATAAGCGGCAGGGAGTAAATGAAGTTCTTGAGGAATATAAAGAATGTAAAAGGAATCTTAAGAAGGAAATTAGAAAAGCGAAAAAAAGATATGAGGCTGCTTTGGCAAGTAATGTAAAAGTAAACCCCAAGGGGTTCTACAGATATGTCAATAACAAAAGGATAGTGAGGGATAAAATTGGTCCATTAGAGAGTCAGAGTGGACAGCTATGTGCTGAGCCGGAAGAAATGGGGGAGATATTAAACAATTTCTTTTCTTCGGTATTTACCGAGGAGAAGGATATTGAATTATGTGAGGTAAGCGAAACAAGTAGAGTAGTGATGGAAATTAGGAGGATTAAAGAGGAGGTACGGACACTTTTGAAAAATATAAAAGTGGATAAGTCTCCAGGTCCTGATAGGATATTCCCTAGGACATTGAGGGAAGTTAGTGCAGAAATAGCAGGGGCTATGACGGAAATATTTCAAACGTCATTAGAAACGGGGATGGTGCTGGAAGATTGGCGCATTGCGCATGTTGTGCCTTTGTTTAAAAAAGGTTCTAAAAGTAAACTTAGCAATTATAGACCTATTAGTTTGACGTCTGTGGTGGGAAAATTAATGGAAAAGATACTTAGGGACAATATATATAATTATTTGGATAATCAAGGCCTGATTAGAAACAGTCAACATGGATTTGTGCCTGGAAGGTCATGTTTGACTAATCTTCTTGAATTTTTTGAAGAGGTTACCAGGGAAATTGATAAGGGCAAGGCTGTGGATGTTGTCTATATGGTTGCAAGATGGATTCAACAATGGCTGAATGGGAGATACCAGAGGGTAACGGTTGACAATTGTATGTCAGGTTGGAGGCCAGTGTCTAGTGGAGTACCCCAAGGATCTGTGTTGGGTCCACTGTTGTTTGTCATTTACATTAATGATCTGGATGATGGTGTGGCAAATTGGATTAGTAAATATGCAGATGATACTAAGATAGGTGGTGTAGTTGATAGTGAGGTAGATTTTCAAAGTCTACAGAGAGACTTGGGCCTTTTGGAAGGGTGGGCTGAAAGATGGCAGATGGAGTTTAATGCTGATAAGTGTGAGGTGCTGCATTTTGGTAGGACAAATCAAAATAGGACGTACAGGGTAAATGGTAGGGAATTGAGGAATGCAGTGGAACAGAGGGATCTGGGAATAACTGTGCATTGTTCCCTGAAGGTGGAATCTCATGTGGATAGGGTGGTGAAGAAGGCGTTTGGTATGCTTGCCTTTATAAATCAGAGCATCGAGTATAGAAGTTGGGATGTAATGTTAAAATTGTACAAGGCATTGGTGAGGCCGAATCTGGAGTACGGTGTGCAGTTCTGGTCGCCAAATTATAGGAAGGATGTCGACAAAATGGAGAGGGTACAGAGGAGATTTACTAGAATGTTGCCTGGGTTTCAGCACTTAGGCTACAGAGAGAGGTTGAACAGGTTGGGTCTTTATTCTTTGGAGCGTAGAAGGTTGAGGGGGGACTTGATAGAGGTTTTTAAAATTTTGAGAGGGACGGACAGAGTTGACGTGGGTAGGCTTTTCCCTTTGAGAGTGGGGAAGATTCCAACAAGGGGACATAGCTTCAGAATTGAGGGACAAAGGTTTAGGGGTAACATGAGGGGGAACTTCTTTACTCAGAGGGTGGTGGCTGTATGGAATGGGCTTCCGGTGGAAGTGGTGGAGGCTGGCTCGATTTTATTATTTAAGAGTAAATTGGATAGGTATATGGATAGAGGGTTATGGTCTGAGTGCAGGTAGATGAGACTAGGTCAGGGAGAATGGTCGGCGTGGACTGGTAGGGCCGGACAGGCCTGTTTCCATGCTGTAGTTGTTATATGGTTATATGGTTATATGGTGTTGTCAACACGTTTATAGTGAATATTTCTAATAAAGCTAGTGCCCTCTTAACTTTGCAATAAGTGAGAAAAATTGAAATATTATGCAAAGAACATTTGGATAGCAGTAACAGGATTGTTCCAAGTCAGCATGGATTTACGAAGGGGAAATCATGCCTGACTAATCTTCTGGAATTTTTTGAGGATGTAACCAGGAAAATGGACAATGGAGAGCCAGTGGATGTAGTGTACCTGGACTTTCAGAAAGCATTTGATAAGGTCCCACAAAGGAGATTAGTGTGCAAAATTAGAGTACATGGTATTGGGGGTAGGGTACTGACATGGATAGAAAATTGGTTGGCAGACAGGAAACAAAGAGTAGGGATTAACGGGTCCCTTTCAGAATGGCAGACAGTGACTAGTGGGGTACCGCAATGCTCGGTGCTGGGACTGCAGCTATTTACGATATACATTAATGACTTAGACGAAGGGATTAAAAGTACCATTAGCAAATTTGCAGATGATACTAAGCTGGGGGGTAGTGTGAATTGTGAGGAAGATGCAATAAGGCTGCAGGGTGACTTGGACAGGTTGTGTGAGTGGGCGGATACATGGCAGATGCAGTTTAATGTAGATAAGTGTGAGGTTATTCACTTTGGAAGTAAGAATAGAAAGGCAGATTATTATCTGAATGGTGTCAAGTTAGGAGGAGGGGGAGTTCAACGAGATCTGGGTGTCCTAGTGCATCAGTCAATGAAAGGAAGCATGCAGGTACAGCAGGCAGTGAAGAAAGCCAATGGAATGTTGGCCTTCGTAACAAGAGGAGTTGAGTATAGGAGCAAAGAGGTCCTTCTACAGTTGTACCGGGCCCTGGTGAGACCGCACCTGGAGTACTGTGTGCAGTTTTGGTCACCAAATTTGAGGAAGGATATTCTTGCTATGGAGGGCGTGCAGCGTAGGTTCACTAGGTTAATTCCCGGAATGGCGGGACTGTCGTATGTTGAAAGGCTGGAGCGATTGGGCTTGTATACACTGGAATTTAGAAGGATGAGTGGGGATCTTATTGAAACATATAAGATAATTAGGGGATTGGACACATTAGAGGCAGGAAACATGTTCCCAATGTTGGGGGAGTCCAGAACAAGGGGCCACAGTTTAAGAATAAGGGGTAGGTCATTTAGAACGGAGATGAGGACGAACTTTTTCAGTCAGAGAGTGGTGAAGGTGTGGAATTCTCTGCCTCAGAAGGCAGTGGAGGCCAGTTCGTTGGATGCTTTCAAGAGAGAGCTGGATAGAGCTCTTAAGGATAGCGGAGTGAGGGGGTATGGGGAGAAGGCAGGAACGGGGTACTGATTGAGAGTGATCAGCCATGATCGCATTGAATGGCGGTGCTGGCTCGAAGGGCTGAATGGCCTACTCCTGCACCTATTGTCTATTGTAAGCATGCAGATACAGCAGGCAGTGAAGAAAGCTAATGGCATGTTGGCCTTTATGACAAGAAGAGTTCAGTATAGGAGCAAAGAGGTCCTTCTACAGTTGTACAGGGCCCTAGTGAGACCGCACCTGGAGTACTGTGTGCAGTTTTGGTCTCCAAATTTGAGGAAGGACATTCTTGCTAATGAGGGAGTGCAGCATAGGTTCACTAGGTTAATTCCCAGAATGGCGGGACTGTCGTATGTTGAAATTCTGGAGCAACTGGGCTTGAATTCACTGGAATTTAGAAGGATGAGAGGGGATCTTATTGAAACATATAAGATTATTAAGGGATTGGACACACAAGAGGCAGGAAACATGTTCCCGATGTTGGGGGAGTCCAGAACCAGGGGCCACAGTTTAAGAATAAGGGGTAGGCCATTTAGAACGGAGATGAGGTAAAACCTTTTCACTCAGAGAGTTGTAAATCTGTGGAATTCTCTGCCTCAGAAGGCAGTGACCAATTCTCTGGATGCTTTCAAGAGAGTTGGATAGAGCTCTTAATGATAGTGGATTCAGGGGGTATGGGGAGAGGGCAGGAACGGGGTACTGATTATGAATGATCAGCCATGATCACATTGAATGATGGTGCTGGCTCGAAGGGCCGAATGGCCTACTCCTGCACCTATTGTCTATTGTCTATAAAGAACATTTATTTACTTGACGTTGGAGGAATAGTAGCACAACTTTCTTTGCTTGTTCAAATGGTGATTCTTCCCCCGGTGGCACGACGTTTGTTGTATATCCCACATCCCAGCACAGAACAATGGCACTCTGAAATACAGCAAATAGTCTCTAAAAATAAAACAACTTATTATAAATACAAAAACACATCATTCAATCATTAGGTTCATGGTGACTCATAGTCATAGAGCGTGGAAACAGGCCTTCGACCTAACTTGCCCTCACAGACCAACATGTCCCATCCACACTAGTCCCACCTGACTGTGTTTGGCCCATATCCTTCAACCTGTCCCATCCACGTACCTATCCAATTGTTTCTTAAATGTTGCGATAGTCCCTGCCTCAGGCACCACCCCACGTGTGAGAAAGTTACCCCTCAGATTCCTATTAGATCTTTTCCCCTTCACTTAAACCTGTCTTCTGATTTTCAATTCCTCTATTCTGGCCAAGAGACTCTGTGAGTCTACCCAATCTATTCCTCTCATGATTTTATACACCTCTATGAGATGAGAAAATAGGTGCAGGAGGAGGCCATTCGGCCCTTCGAGCCAGCACCGCCATTCATTGTGATCATCCACAATCAATAACCCGTGCCTGCCTTCTCCCCATATCCCTTGATTCCACTAGCCCCTAGAGCTCTATCTAACTCTCTCTTAAATTCATCCAGTGATTTGGCTTCCACTACCCTCTGTGGCAGAGAATTCCACAAATTCACAACTCTCTGGGTGAAAATGTTCCTTCTCACCTCATTTTTCCTGCATCTAATAATAATAATAATGTATTTTATTTATATAGCGCTTTTCATATACTCAAAGATGCTTTACAGAGATTTTGAGAACATAGGGAAATTAATAAATAGATAAATAAGTAAATAAATAAATGAACAGAGAAAGGAGACAGAAGGTGAGGTGACCTTCAGTGGTTGAAGGCAGTACTGAACAGGTGAGACTTCAGTGATGTTTTGAATGTGGTGAGTGTGGAGGAGTCTCTAACGATTTGGGGTAGTGAGTTCCATAGGGTGGGAGCAGCGATGGAGAAAGCCCTGTCCCCCCAGGATCTGAGTTTGGTCCGGATGTGGGGGGATAGGAGATTGGCAGCGGCAGAGCGGAGGGTGCAGGTGGGAGTGTGCCTGTGGAGGAGGTCGGTCAGGTAGGATGGGGCCAGGTTATGGAGGGCTTTGTATGTTATGAGGAGGATTTTGTACTGGATTCTCTGGGGGATGGGGAGCCAGTGGAGTTTATAAAGGACGGGGGTGATATGGTCACGGATCGAGGTGTGTGTGAGTAGACGGGCAGCGGAGTTTTGAATGTATTGAAGTTTATTGATGATTTGTGAGGGTGCGCCATAGAGGAGGCTGTTGCAGTAGTCCAGACGGGAGGTGATGAAGGCGTGGATGAGGGTTTCTGCAGCTGTGGAGGAGAGGGATAGACGGAGACGGGCAATGTTTTTGAGGTGGAAGAAGGCTGTCTTTGTGATGTGTTTGATGTGTTTGTCGAAGGAGAGGGTTTGATCAAGGATGATTCCAAGATTCCGGATGTGAGGTGAGGTGGATACTGAGAGACCATCAATGTTGAGGATGAAGTTTTGGGTGGATTTGGTGAGCTTTTTTGGACCAATGATGATGATTTCAGATTTGTTGCAATTGAGTTTGAGGAAGTTTGATTGAAGCCAAGATTTTATTTCAGTGATGCAGTTTGTCAGTGTAGAGTGTGTGGTGGGGGAGATTGACTTGGTGGAGATGAGGAGCTGGATATCATCGGCGAAGCAGTGGAAGTTGAGACCATGACGGCGGATTAATTGACCAAGGGGGAACAGGTAGAGGATGAAGAGGAGGGGGCCAAGGACTGAGCCTTGGGGGACACCTTGGGGGAGAGGAGCGGTGGGGGATTTACAGTTGTTAATGGAGATGAACTGGTGTCTGTCAGAGAGGTAAGATTTGAACCAGGATAGGGCTGTGCCGGTGATGTTAAGGGAGGTTTCAAGTCGGGTGAGGAGAATGGAGTGATTTATGGTGTCAAAGGCGGCGCTGAGGTCAAGTAGGATGAGGATGTTGAGGTTGCCAGCGTCGGAGGAGAGGAGAATGTCGTTTGTGATTTTGAGGAGCGCAGTTTCAGTACAGTGGTTTGAGCGGAATCCGGATTGGAAAGTTTCATACAGGTTATTGGTAGAGAGGTGGTATTTGAGTTGGGAAGCTACAGCACGTTCCAAAACTTTGGACAGAAAGGGTAGGTTGGAAATTGGTCTGAAGTTGTTTGGGGTGTCAGGGTTTAGACCAGGTTTTTTCAGAATGGGGGTGACAGCAGCGATTTTGAGGGATGGCGGGACGATGCCAGTGGACAGGGAGGAGTTTATTGTTGCAGTGATAAGTGGAGAGAGAGCAGGAAGGCAGGCCTTGACAAAGCTGGAGGGGATGGGGTCCAGAGAGCAGGTGGCAGTTTTTATTCCTGTGAAGAGGTCAGAGAGGTCGGTGGTGGAGATTGGGGAGAACTGAGGCAGGGGCTGACAGGATAAGGGGGGGCAGGTGGTTTGAGGGGGAGCAGGTGCGTTGGTGGTTAAGGTGCTGTAGATGTTGTCTATTTTGCTTTGGAAGAATGAAAGGAAAGTGGTGCATTTGTCAACTGTGAATGATTGGGAGATGGTGTCCAGGGGGCTGAGGAGTTTGTTTATTGTAGAGAAGAGTGTTTTTGGGTTTCCGGAGCCAGAGTGAATTATTTGAGAGTAGTAGGTGGAATGGGCACGGGAGAGGGCATCTTTATAGTGCTGTATGTGGTCTTTGTAGGCTTGGGAGTGAATTGTGAGACCTGTTTTGTTGCGGAGTCTTTCAAGTTGGCGGGCATGAGTTTTCATCACGCGGAGTTCAGGGGTAAACCAGGGAGCAGAGTGGGTGAAGGAAACTGTTTTGGTTTTTATAGGTGCAAGCTGGTCGAGGCAGGAGGAGAGAGTGCGGTTGTAGTAGTCAGTGAGGTCAGAGGGGCTGTGGAGGTCAACGAAGGGAGAGGTGGACATTATTTCAGAGAGGGAGGATGAGAGCGAGGTAGGTGAAACAGAGTTCAGCTTGCGGAAGTTGATTTTGCGTTTTTGCTTTGGAGCTGGGGTGGGAATGTTGACAGACATGGTGATGGCTAAGTGATCAGAGAGGGTGGGGTCGGAGCCAGAGAGGTGATGTAGATTTAGTCCAGTGGAGCAGACAAGGTCCAGAATGTGTCCACGGTTATGGGTGGGAAAATTGACGTGTTGAGTGAGGTTAAAGCAGTTGAGCTTGTTCTAGCTTGTTCTAGCTTGTCCAGTTCTTTTATAATTTTATGTGTTTCTATAAGATCCCCTCTCATCCTTCTAAACTCCAATGAATACAAACCTAGTCTTTTCAGTCTTTCCTCGTATGTCAGTCCCGCCATCCCAGGGATCATTCTCGTGAACCTACGCTGCACAGCCTCAATTACAAGGATGTCCTTCCTCAAATTAGGAGACCAAAATTGTACACAATACTCCAGATGTGGTCTTACCAGGGCCCTGTACAACTGCAGAAGAACCTCTTTACTCCTATACTGAAATCCTCTTATGAAGGCCAACATGCCATTAGCTTTGTTCACAGCCTGCTGTACCTGCACGCCAACTTTCAGTGACTGGTGTACTCACCCTCCTCATACAACGCACTGCCTCACCCCCCTCCACACCACCTCCACCCCCCACACAACCCACCACCTCACCCCCCCCACACACAACCCACCGCCTCACCCCCCTCCACGCCACCCACCCACCACCTCCACACAACCCACCGCCTCACCCCCACCCCACCACCACACAACCTCCACCCCCCACGCCCACAACCCACCGCCCCTCCGCGCCCACACGCCCTGCGCGATAACCACTGATGAGTCTGCACAGTAATCAACAGGACAACTCTCCCGCGGAGCCGCAGCTACCTTGCCCGCTCGCGCCATGTTTCGTTCGGGACCGCGCGCGCGCTCCCAATATGCCCACGCGCGTTCCCGATGTGCCCGCGCGCGTTCCCGATGTGCCCGCGCGCGTTCCCGATGTGCCCGCGCGCGTTCCCGATGTGCCCGCGCGCGCGCGTCCGATATGCCCGCGTGCGCGTTCCAGATGTGCACGTGCGCGCTCCCGACGTGCCGGTGCGCGCACCGACCTGTCCATGCGCGCACCCGACGTGCTCGTGCCGCGACTTCCGGTCGCGGTGGAGCGGTGGCTCCTCCCGGACGTGACGTAGTCGCCAGTGGTCGGGGTGCGGGTGAGTGAGGGGGGGTAAGGGAAAGAGAGGGGGGGGGGGGTAAGGGAGAGAGAGGGGGGGGTAAGGGAGGGAGAGGGGGGGTAAGGGAGGGAGAGGGGGGTAAGGGAGGGAGAGGGGGGTAAGGGAGGGAGAGGAGGGGTAAGGGAGGGAGAGGGGGTAAGGGAGGGGGAGAGGGGGTAAGGGAGGGAGAGGGGGGGTAAGGGAGGGAGAGGGGGGTAAGGGAGGGAGAGGGGGGTAAGGGAGGGAGAGGGGGGTAAGGGAGGGAGAGGGGGTAAGGGAGGGAGAGGGGGTAAGGGAGGGAGAGGGGGGGTAAGGGAGGGAGAGGGGGGTAAGGGAGGGAGAGGGGGGTAAGGGAGGGAGAGGGGGTAAGGGAGGGAGAGGGGGGGTAAGGGAGGGAGAGGGGGTAAGGGAGGGAGAGGGGGTAAGGGAGGGAGAGGGGGGGTAAGGGAGGGAGAGGGGGTAAGGGAGGGAGAGGGGGTAAGTGAGGGAGAGGGGGGTAAGGGAGGGAGAGGGGGTTGAGGGAGAGGGTGAGGGATATGGGGGCAGAGCAAGTGAGGAGGAGGGCAGAGTGAATGAGGAGGAGTGAGTGAGGGAGGGGGAGGGAATGATGGAGGAGTGGGGTGAGTGAGGGAGGGGGAGGGGTAGTGAGGGGGGAGGGCGTAGTGCGAGTAACATGGGTCTGGCGGTGGGAAGAGGTATGGGTGAGAGCGGGGGTCCGAGGGGCCTCGGTTCGACCCAAAGTGGCGACAGTTCCTCCCCCACAAATGCTGCTCGTCCTGAGGAGTTTCCCCGGGCCCCTTGTGAACATTCTACTATTGAACACAGCATTGCTGTCCTATACCTCCACCCCGTTTCAAGGATTGATCTTACAAAACGCACGGTGGTGGAGAAACTCAGCGGGCCAGGCAGCACCACCTCTGGGGAAGAAACGGCAGGGATCCTTCTTTACACCTGATAGGGCGTCCATCCATCTCTTTATCCATCCATCTTTCTGCTGTCTCATGTCTCCACTAAACATTTATCTCTCCTTTCTCTCAATGTCTAAACATATTTTATTTTCCTTGAATATGTTCAGATATATTCAGTAACTGAGTCTTATTAAGAGAACAGTTGGAGAGTTTTGAATCAGAATTTTTTTCTCACCTCTGTCCTCAAAAACATATAGTCATCCGGCGCAGAAACATTCCCTGTGGCCCAACGTCTCCATTGCCAACCAAAATCCCTATCTACTTTAGTCCCATTTCCCTGTGTTTGGTCCTTATCACTCTAAAACTTTTCTATCCATGCATCTTTCCAAATGTCATTTGACAGTTGTTATTGTACGTATCTCAACTATCTTATCTGGCAGCTTGTTCCAGATACCCACCAGCCTCTGTGTGAAAGAGTTGCCCCTCAGGTTACTTTTAAAAATCTTTCCCCTCAAACCATAAACCTATGTCCTCTGATTTTTGATTCCCCTACCCTGGGTTCACTCCATGTACACCCCTCATGATTTTATACACTTCTGTAAGATCACTCCTCAGACTTCTGTGCTCCAAGGAATAAAGTCCTCGCCTGCCCAACCTTTCCCTGTAGCTCAGGCCCTTGAGTCCTTGCAACATCATCATAAATCTTCTCTACACTCTTTCCAGCTTAATGATATTCTTCCTACAGCAGAGTGACCAGAACTGAACACAATACTCCAAGTGTGACTTCACCCATGTACAATTGTAAACATAACATCCCAACTTCTATATTCGATACTCTGACTGACAAAGGCTGGTCGACCGAAATAACTTCTTTGCCAGCTATCTACCTGTGATTCCACTTTCAGGGAATTATGATCTATACTCCTTGATCTTTCTGCTCCCCAACACTCCCCAGGGCCTTACAATTCACTGTGAAGGTTCTTACCCTGCCCTGCTCTGACATCCCAAAATTCAACACTTCACACTTATCTGCAATAAACTCCATGAACCATTCCTTAGCCCAGTAGTCCAGCTAATCTAGATCTAGCTGCAATTTTTTGATGGTCATCTTCACTCTGATTCTACCTACTTTAGTGTTATTTGAAAACTTACTAATGATGCCTTGTACATTTTCATCAAAATCATTCCAATACACAAACATGAATGGGCCCAGTACTGATCCCTGAGGCACACTGCTACCCTTCAGTCTGAAAGACAACCTGCCACCATCAACCTCTACTCCTTCAATGAAGCCAAATCTATATCCATTCAACTCGCTCTCTTTGGATCCCATGTAATCTAACCTTCCAGACCAGCCGACCGCGCAGAACCTTATCAAAGATCTTGCTGAGGTTCGTAGAGTCAACGTCTGTGGCTTTGCCCTGTAAGCTTTTTTGGTTCTTCTTCAAAAACTCAATCAGATTCACAAAACACGATTTACTGTGTACAAACTATACCGAAAAATAGATACATAGACAATAGGTGCAGGAATAGGCCATTCTGCCCTTCAACCCAGCACCGCCATTCGATGCGATCATGGCTGATCATCCACAATCAATACCCTGTTCCTGCCTTTTCCCCATATCCCTTGATTCTATTAGCCCTAAGAGCTCAATCTAACTCTCTTTTGAATGCATCCAGTGAATCGGCCTCCACCGCACCTGGGTCCAGTACCAACCTGATTTTCCCAGTCTACCTGCATGTTGAAATCTCCCATAATCACCGTAGCATTACCTTAAGAAAATAACTGCAGATGCTGGTACAAATCGAAGGTATTTATTCACAAAATGCTGGAGTAACTCAGCAGGTCAGGCAGCAGGGAGAGAAGGAATGAGTGACGTTTCAGGTCGAGGCCCTTCTTCAGATTGGGATTACCTTTGTTACATGCTAATTTTAACTGTCATTGAGTTGGATAGCATAAAAAGAGAACCTTTGGCCCACTCTATCCACGTTGACGATCAAGCACCGATCTATATTAATACCATTTACCAGCCCTTACTCTGTAGCCTACAATGCCTGGGTAGAAAACAAAATTCTTCAGATCTCCTCTAACCTCTGCTTCCTTGTGTTAAACCTGTGCCCTCTGGATTTGAACATTTTCACGGGGAGAGCTTCTCACTATCCACCCTATCTAACTCTCATCATTTTGTATAACTCCATCAGCCTCAACTGAATCTACTCAAGGTGCCAAACATGATCCAAGTAAAATGAATCTGCTCTGCTTGCATGCATGCAAGTTGAATCAGGAGATAAAATTGGTGTGTCACAAATGTAATGCTACGGTGGTTATGGGAGATTTCAACATGCAGGTAGACTGGAAAAATCAGGTTGGAAATGGACCCCAGGAAAGAGAGTTTGTAGAGTGCCTTCGAGATGGATTCTTAGAATAGCTTGTACTGGAGCCTACCAGGGAGAAGGCAATTCTGGATTTAGTGTTGTGTAATGATCCTGATCTGATAAGGGGACTAGAGGTAAAAGAGCCATTAGGAGGCAGTGATCACAACATGATAAGTTTTACTCTGCAAATGGAAAGGCAGAAGGGAAAATCGGAAGTGTCAGTATTACAGTATAGCAAAGGGGATTACAGAGGCATGAGGCAGGAGCTGGCCAAAATTGACTGGAAGGAGGCCCTAGCAGGGAAGACGGTAGAACAGCAATGGCAGGTATTCCTGGGAATAATGCAGAGGTTGCAGGATCAATTTATCCCAAAGAGGCAGAAAGACTCTAAGGGGAGTAAGAGACACCTGTGGCTGACAAGGGACGTCAAGGACAGCATAAAAATTAAGGAGAGGAAGTATAACATAGCAAAGAAGAGTGGGAAGACAGAGGATTGGGACTCTTTTAAAGAGCAACAAAAGTTAACTAAAAAGGCAATACGGGGAGAAAAGATGAGGTACGAGGGTAAACTAGCCAATAATATAAAGGAGGATAGCAAAAGTTTTTTTAGGTACGTGAAGAGGAAAAAAATAGTCAAGGCAAATGTGGGTCCCTTGAAGACAGAAGCAGGGGAATTTATTATGGGGAACAAAGAAATGGCAGACGAGTTAAACCGTTACTTTGGATCTGTCTTCACTGAGGAAGATACACACAATCTCCCAAATGTTCTAGGGGCCGGAGAACCTAGGGTGATGGAGGAACTGAAGGAAATCCACATTAGGCAGGAAATGGTTTTGGGTAGACTGATGGGACTGAAGGCTGATAAATCCCCAGGGCCTGATGGTCTGCATCCCAGGGTACTTAAGGAGGTGGCTCTAGAAATAGTGGAAGCATTGGAGATCATTTTTCAATGTTCTATAGATTCAGGATCAGTTCCTGTGGATTGGAGGATAGCAAATGTTATCCCACTTTTTAAGAAAGGAGGGAGAGAGAAAACGGGTAATTATAGACCAGTTAGTCTGACATCAGTGGTGGGGAAGATGCTGGAGTCAATTATAAAAGACAAAATTGCTGAGCATTTGGATAGCAGTAACAGGATCATTCCGAGTCAGCATGGATTTACGAAGGGGAAATCATGCTTGACAAATCTACTGGAATTTTTTGAGGATGTAACTAGGAAAATTGACAGGGGAGAGTCAGTGGATGTAGTGTACCTCGACTTTCAGAAAGCCTTCGACAAGGTCCCACATAGGAGATTAGTGGGCAAAATTAGAGCACATGGTATTGGGGGTAGGGTACTGACATGGATAGAAAATTGGTTGACAGACAGAAAGCAAAGAGTGGGGATAAATGGGTCCCTTTCGGAATGGCAGGCAGTGACCAGTTGGGTACCGCAAGGTTCGGTGCTGGGACCCCAGCTATTTACGATATACATTAATGACTTAGATGAAGGGATTAAAAGTACCATTAGCAAATTTGTTCAACGAGATCTGGGTGTCCTAGTGCATCAGTCACTGAAAGGAAGCATGCAGGTGCAGCAGGCAGTGAAGAAAGCCAATGGAATGTTGGCCTTCATAACAAGAGGAGTTGAGTATAGGAGCAAAGAGGTCCTTCTACAGTTGTACCGGGCCCTGGTGAGACCGCACCTGGAGTACTGTGTGCAGTTTTGGTCTCCAAATTTGAGGAAGGATATTCTTGCTATTGAGGGCGTGCAGCGTAGGTTCACTAGGTTAATTCCCGGAATGGCGGGACTGTCGTATGTTGAAAGGCTGGAGCAATTAGGCTTGTATACACTGGAATTTAGAAGGATGAGGGGGGATCTTATTGAAACATATAAGATAATTAGGGGATTGGACACATTAGAGGCAGGAAACATGTTCCCAATGTTGGGGGAGTCCAGAACAAGGGGCCACAGTTTAAGAATAAGGGGTAGGCCATTTAGAACGGAGATGAGGAAGAACTTTTTCAGTCAGAGAGTGGTGAAGGTGTGGAATTCTCTGCCTTAGAAGGCAGTGGAGGCCAGTTCGTTGTATGCTTTCAAGAGAGAGCTGGATAGAGCTCTTAAGGATAGCGGAGTGAGGGGGTATGGGGAGAAGGCAGGAACGGGGTACTGATTGAGAGTGATCAGCCATGATCGCATTGAATGGCGGTGCTGGCTCAAAGGGCTGAATGGCCTACTCCTGCACCTATTGTCTATTGTCTATATATACTAAAACTCTTGTTTGTTTGTTCCTGAACTACAGCCAAAACGGTGCACGATAGTGTGACAATTTTAGTCCCACCTTACTCACCTTCACCGCTTTGGTGCTAATGGAAGAAGTTTCATTGAAATCGGTGTTATATTTTTAAAGTTATTCTCTTTTTAAAGTTTAAATCTATCTCCTCGGGAGGAAGGGGGGAGGGAGGAAGGGGGGGGGGGGGAGGGAGGGGGGGTGGAGGGAGGAGGGGAGGTGTGGGTGCTGCACCAATGCAGGAGAGGTTTGGGCCCAATGGGTCCACTTGGTCTAGTATGATCTATATCTCTCCATGCCCAGCAAAATTATGTGTCTGTCTGAAAGCTTCTTAACAGCACTATCACATTTACCTCTACCACCTGCACCTCTGGCAGCTGCTTCCGGCATTCTCCATCCTCTGTGTAAAAGAAAAACCTACCCCATGCATCTCTTTTAACTTTTGCCCATCGCAGTTTCAAGCTACACCCTCTCGCCTTTGACATTTCCACCCTGGGGAAAAGGTTTTGACTGTCCAGCCTATCACTGGCTTTCATAATTATATATATTTCTGTCAGGTCTCTTCGATCTTCAGCATTCCAGATAAAATAATCAAAATTTGTTCAACCAGTAAGATAATACCCCAGGAATCTTACCCCAGTAAGACAATCCAGGAAGCATTCTGGTAAACCTCCCCTCACCCTCTCCAAAACCTCCACATCGTTCTGGCAACCAGAACTGCGCACAATATTCCAAATGCGGCTTAAACAAAGTCTTGTGTAGGAAGAAACTGCAGATGCTGATTTAATCCGAAGATAGACACAAAATACAGAGGAATGTTGGGCTCCAGGTCCATTGCTCCCTGAAAGTGGCAACAGAAGTAGATAGTCTTGAAGAAGGTGTATTGAATGCTCGCCTTCATTGGTTGGGGTAATATACAAATCAGCAGGTCATGATGCAGTTCAACACGACTCAACCCAAAACCTCACCTACCCCTTCTCTCCAGAGATGCTGCCTGTCCTGCTGAGTTACTCCAGCACTTTGTGTCTATCTTCGGTTTGAATGAGGTCCTGTTGAGCTTCTTTACCACCCTATCTAATTTTGCTGCCACCTTCAGTCCAAGATCCATCTGCACATCAATGCTGTTAGAAATCTTGCCTTTAACTGTATACTCTCTCCTTATGTAGGTTCACTGTAATTCCCAATTACTTGCCGAGTTTAGTAGTGGCATTTAAAACTTTTTATTCACGCACAATGGTCATATCTTCTTGAAAGTGACAGCTCAAGTAGACAGAGTGGTAAAGAAGGCATGTGCTATACTTGCCTTCATTTGTTGGGGTACTGTAGTAGAATCAGGAAGTCATGATGCAACTTTATAGAACAGACTTTTGGATTGTTTTGTTTGGACGGCCGGAGGTTTGGGGAAACCTGAGAGAAGTAGATACGGTTATGAGAGGCATTATATAATAATAATAATAATAATAATAATGCATTACATTTATATAGCGCTTTTCATATACTCAAAGACGCTTTACAGGGATTTAGAGAACATAGGGAAGTGAATAAATAGATAAATAAGTAAACGATCACATGATCACATTGAATGGTGGTGCTGGCTCGAAGGGCCGAATGGCCTACTCCTGCACCTATTGTCTAATATATTCCTTTTTATCCCACACCGGGGAAATTTACAGTGTTACAGCAGCAAAGTGGATAGCAAGAGAGCAAGAGATCATTCATTATAAATAAAAGATACATAAATTGTCATCGGTTTTCTGATTGTTCTTAGCTGTTATTGTTGACTCGTCTGCTGGGAGCAGTGCTGGTTGTGCAGTCTCACAGCAGCGGGAAGGAAGGACCTCCTATATCGCTCCTTCACGCACTTGGGGTGAAGGAGTCTGTCACTGAAGGAGCTGCTCAGTGCAGTGACAATGTCCTGCATGGGGTGGGAGTCGTTGTGCAGCAGCGATGTTAGCTTTGCCATCATCCACTCTCCCACCACCTGCACTGAGTCGAGGGGGCAACCCAGGACAGAGCTGGCCTTCCTGATGAGCTTGTCGAGTCTCTTACCTTCCGCCGCTGAGATGCTGCTGCTCCAGCAGAACACTCCATAGAAAATGGCCGATGCAACCACCGTGTTGTAGAAGGTCCTGTTGTAGAGTGCCCCCTGCACTCCTATAGACACAGAACACAGTCATAACCCTTTTCCTTGGGTGGGGAAATATCAAACAGTAGAGGGCATAGCTTGAAGGAGAAAGGGACAAAGTTTAAAGGAAATGTGCAAGGCAAGTTTTTTTTAATTAAGAGGGTGGTGGGGACCTGGAATGCACTGCCATGGCAGTGGTGGAGGCAGATACGATAGTGATGTTTAAGAGACTTTTGGATTGATACTTTTATATGCAGGGAACGGAGGGGTGTGCAGGCACGTAATAGTTGGTCTATGCATCATGTTTAACAGAGACATTCTGGGCTGAAGGCCAGTTCCTATGCTGCACTGCGCTATGTCCTAATATGTTTATAAAAGATTTTGGAATTCTCTTTAATCCTATTTGCCATGTCCATATAATGTTCCCTTTTTGAAGTCATACTGCTTTCTTAAGATCTCTCCTTTATAAACCTCAAAGGACTTGCTTGATACTAATTTCCTATAGTGATAGACAATAGACAATAGGTGCTGGAGGAGGCCATTCGGCCCTTCGAGCCAGCACCGCCAATCAATGTGATCATGGCTGATCATCCACAATAAGTACCCCGTTCCTGCCTTCTCCCCATACCCCCTGACTCCGCAATCCTTAAGAGCTCTATCTAGCTCTCTCTTGAATGCATTCAGAGAATTGGCCTCCACTGCCTTCTGAGGCAGAGAATTCCACAGATTCACAACTCTCTGACTGAAAAAGTTTTTCCTCATCTCCGTTCTAAATGGCCTACCCCTTATTCTTAAACTGTGGCCCCTTGTTCTGGACTACCCCTACATTGGGAACATGTTTCCTTCCTCTAACGTGTCCAACCCCTTATACATTTCGATAAGATCCCCTCTCATCCTTCTAAATTCCAGTGTATACAAGCCTAGTCGCTCCAGTCTTTCAACATATGACAGTCCCGCCATTCCGGGAATTAACCTAGTAAACCTACGCTGCACGCCCTCAATAACAAGAATATCCTTCCTCAAATTTTGAGACCAAAACTGCACACAGTACTCCAGGTGCGGTCTCACTAGGGCCCTGTACAACTGCAGAAGGACCTCTTTGCTCCTATACTCAACTCCTCTTGTTATGAAGGCCAACATTCCATTGGCTTTCTTCACTGCCTGCTGTACCTGCATGCTTCCTTTCAGTGACTGATGCACTAGGACACCCAGATCTCGTTGTACGTTCCCTTTTCCTAACTTGACACCATTCAGATAATACTCTGCCTTCCTATTCTTACCACCAAAGTGGATAACCTCACACTTATCCACATTAAACTGCATCTGCCATGCATCCGCGCACTCACACAACCTGTCCAAGTCACCCTGCAACCTCATAGCATCTTCCTCACAGCTCACACTACCACCCAGCTTTGTGGCATCTGCAAATTTGCTAATGGTACTTTTAATCCCTTCATCCAAGTCAAACCTCAATTTCCTTTGTTACCTAAATCTGACCGTCTTTGTTTTACACTGACAGGTTCATATAGTCTCTGAACTCTCCTATTATGCTTTTAAACACCTGGCACATATCAGATGTTGTTTTCCCTCGAGCAGCTACTCCCAGTCTATTTTTGCCAGGTCTTGTCTTATACTATTGAAGTCAGGCTTCCCCAGTTAATTACCTTAATCTCTTTGTCCAACCTTTTCAATGACCACCTTATAACTTCTTGAATTGTGCTCAATGTTTGCAAAGGGTTCTTCCACAGACACTTCCATACTTGCCAATCCTTATTCCCTGAAATAAGGTGAGGTATTGCATCTTTCCCAGACTGGTGTGAAAGGGCAAACGCAGACCCTTCGTTTGCCAACTCATCCCCAGTTCACCAGTGCTTACCGTCATCACATTCACTTCCCAGTCGCCACTGAGGAATGCTGGTTGTCGGCTGAGGAAGGATGGCAGCTGATTCAGTATAATTTAGTACATTTTTTTGAAGTTAATCTTGCAATTTAAGGTTTTATACATGACTCAACGTTCATAAAAGTTCCCAGTGCCAAAAAGAAAGGAGGAATTTCAGTTTGTCTTGTGTTTTTCTTGTTTTTAATCCAGAATTGAATGCTTAGTGTTTAAATGTTTTAATAACAGGAGTTTTGTGTCCATGGCACGTGCAGAGCTGTCAGAAGCAAAAACATTTCCAGTGTAATTTGAACACTATCCAACAAAACACACCAAATGCCTCAAAACAACATTGGCATGGAGCAGGCAACTCAGGTAACGCATCAAGGCTCCCCACACAAATCTGGTCAGATCGCTGGCACGTTTGAGAAGGATGGAGAACTTACCATGGAGCGGAAAAAAAAGAGAAAAAGGGAGCCAAGGCCAGAGTCGATTATAATCTACCGCACGGGCAGTGAGAAGGTGGATGAAGACCAACAAGATCCGGATAGCACAGCGAGGAACACTGGAGAAAGAACAAACTTCCTGTGTCCTCCGGCTGGAGAAGGTACAAGAGATTTGTCATAACCACACGAAGGTATCACAAAAGGCTGGAGTAACTCAGCAGGTCAGGCAGCATCTAGGAGGGAAGGAATGGGTGATGTTTTGTGTTGAGACCCTTCTTCAGACTGTCATAACCACATGGCTCAGAACGTCAACCTTCTGTTATTACTTTGTTGTCATTTTCTGTTCACCTTAAATTAAATCTCCAAGTTATAACTGGGTTCCATTCCTGAGATCTGTTCATAACTTAAACTGTTTGTAAGGCAGAAATGAACAAAAACAGTGTGTGGGAGGATCACAGAGGAAGCTGTGTCAGGGGAGTGAGCAGCTGTGGGACGAGGGGCGACCAGCCGGTCTGAATGTGTGAGCGAGTGAGTCTGACCAAGTCTGCTTAGTTCTGATTCAGTTCGGATGTCTCATCCAGCCCCTGATTGTTCAACCCTCGAATGGGGTTAGAGTGAAGGTACACAGATGTGGTAGATAAATCACACTGACCAGATATATCCAAGAACACTAAAGGAAGATAGAAAAGAAATAGAAAAGCACAGTGGTGTAGCTGGTAGAGCTGCTGCCTCACAGCACCAGAGACCTGGGTTTGATTCTGACCGGGTGCTGTCTGAACAGATTTTACACATTTTCCCTTTGACCGCATGGTTTCCTCTGGGTGTCCAGTATTCTCCCATATCTCGAAAGACATGTGGGGTAGTAAGGCAAGGCAAGTTTATTTATATAGCACATTTCAGCAACAAAATAATTCAAAGTGCTTTACATAAAACTCAAGAATAAAAGTTACAGTGCAGTGTAAGAAATTAATAATCATTTGATTTAATAAAAGCCAGCGTCAACAGAAAAGTCTTCAGCCTCCATTTAAAAGAAGTGGGAGTTGCAGCGGGCCTGCAGTTTTCTGGGAGTTTGTTCCATATATGTGGTGCACAAAACTAAACGCTCCTTCTCCATGTTTAGTTCTGACACTGGGGACAGAAAGCAGACCTACCCAAGATGACCTGAGAGGTCTGGATGGTTCATAATGTGGCAGAAGATCAGAAATGTATTTTGGCCCTAAACCATTCAGTGCTTTATAAACCAACAGTGGTATTTTGAAATCAATTCTTTGACAAACTGGAAGCCAGTGTAAAGACCTCAGAACTGGAGTGGTGTGATCCACTTTCTTGGTCTTAGTGAGGACTCGAGCAGCAGCGTTCTGAATCAGCTGCAGCTGTCCAATCGATTTTTTAGGGAGACCTGTGAAGACAGCATTACAGTAGTCAAGTGAACTGAAGATAAATGCATGGACAAGTTTTCCCAAATCCTGCTGAGCCATAAGTCCTTTAACCCGTGATATATTCTTAAGGTGATAGTAGGCTGACTTTGTAATTGTCTCAATGTAGCTGTTGAAATTCAGGTCTGAGTCCATGACTACACCAAGATTTCTGGCTCTGTCCGTGGTTTTTAACATTGCCGATGGAAGCTGAGTGCTGACTTTTAATCGTTCCTCGTTGGCTCCAAAAACAACTACCTCAGTTTTGTCTTTGTTTAATTGAAGATAGTTTTGGCACATCCAATCGTTGATGTGTTCGATGCACTTACTCAGTGTTTGTATTGGACTATAGTCCCCTGGTGATATGGTTATGAAAATTTGTATGTCGTCTGCATAATTATGGTAGCTTAATTGGCCTCTGTAAATTGCCCCTAGTATGTCAGGAGTGGATGAGAAAGTGGGATAACATAGAACTAGTGTGAACAGGTGATTGATAGTCAGCGTGGATACAGTTGGCCGAAGGGCCTGTTTCCGTGCTGTATCTCTAAACTAAACTAAAGTCAATCAAACTGCAGGTGCCTGGGCTGTGATGTATGAATGATCATTAGAATAGGTGAGATGCTGGAAGACTGGAGGGTGGCTAATGTTCTGCCTCTTATTTAAGATGGGGTGCAAAGAAAAACCTGGGAACGATAGAGCTGTCAGCCAAACATTGTAGTAGACAAGTTACTGGAGAGGATTCTGAACCATAACTGCTGCATTTGGATAGATAGAGCTGATTCGGGATACAGCATGGTTTTGTATGTGGGAAATCATATCTTACGAATCTGATTCCGTTTTTTGAAGAAGTAGCCAAAAAGGTTAATGAGGGCAAAGCCATAGACGATGTCTATATGGACAAGCAGGGCATTTGATAAGGTTACACATGGTAGGCTGACCTGGGAAGGTTAGATCACCTGAGGTCCAAGAAGAGCTAGCCACCAGATAGAGAATTGGCTTCATGGAAGGAAGCGGAGGGTGATGGTGGAAAGTTGTTTTTCGACTGGAGGCCAAATCTAGTGGTGTGCCTCAGTGATCAGTGCTGGGCCCATTTTTGTTTGTGGCGTATATCAATGATTTAGATGAGAATGTGGAAGGCATGATTGGTAAGATTGCAGAAGACATTAAAGTGGGTGGTATTGTAGATAGTGAAGATGGTACCCCAAATTATCAAAGCAGGCAAGTGACATTTCTTCATATCCATAAATAATTGATAATTTTCTACTAATTGCTGTTTATCAACTAATTACAGATTATTATTTAAATTGAGAGGCAGAAAATGAGTGAAGTTCAGAGTAATCGATGTGTTCTATAGATGAATCGAGACAGGAATTGGGGAAAGTGCACAGTTCTAGTCACCCAGCTAAGGAAGGATCTGATTAAGCAGGAAGGGGTGCAGAAAAGATGCATGAGGATGTTACCAGGACTGAGGGGCTTGAGCTATAAGAAGGCGCTGGATGTGCTGAGACGCTTTTGCTCGGAGCATTGGCTGAGGGGTGATGTCTATATAAAAACATAGTGAGCATAGATAAGGCTAAATAGTGATTGTAGTCACTCTCTCAGGGTAAAGAGTCTAAAACTAGATGGCATAAATTTATGGTGAGGAGAACAATTTAACAGGGACCTGAAGGGCTCTTTTTTTCACACACAGTGTGGTGGGTGCCAGGGGTGGTGGTGGAGGCAGATACGATAGTGGCATTTAAAATGCTTTACGGTAACATTTGGATATGCAGGGTTTTGATGGATATGGATCACGTGCAGGAAGAGAAGATTAGTTTCTCGGCATGTTCAACACAAACATGTGGGCCGATGAGTCTGTTCCTGTGCTGTACATTTCTATGTTCTATGTATAAGGAACAGGCTGCCAGAGATGGGTACAATAACAATGTTTAAAATACACTTTGGCAGATACATGTTGGAAAAAGCTTCAAGAAATACAGGTCAAGTAAGGCAAATGGGACGAGCTCAGGGCAGTGTGTGTGTGTGTGTATGTGGATGTGTTGCATCAAAATGCTGTATAACTTGGTGACTCTGTGACTACATTTGGATTATTGCTTCTCATTTACCATATAGAATAGATTTGAACCTATATGCTTTGTCACTGAAAGAAAACTTTAGAAAACATCGGCAGACATCACCATCTCAGGTTCAAAATGCGGGATGAGTAATTGTTTATTTTGTTACAGATTTATATAAATATGTTTGTTGGATAGGTGGCTGGAGCTTGCCTGCTGACAGCAGATATGTGACCCTAACTGGCACAATCACCCGGGGGAAGAAAAAAGGACAGATGGTGGATATCCATGTCACACTAACAGAGAAGGAACTCCAGGAACTCACCAAGTCCAAGGAGATCATGCAGGCAGAGGAAGAAAGGAAGAGGCAACCATGTGATGTTGGACTGTACTGGGGCCCTCATGTCGTGCTCTGGGGCCTGCTTTGTGCACCTGTAGTCTTTCTGTTGTCTTTTGTGGTTTCTTTTTACTATGGAACCATCACCTGGTATAACATTTTCTTGGTTTACAATGAAGAACGCACCTTCTGGCATAAGATCACAATTTGTCCCTTCCTAATTGTGTTTTATCCGGTACTAATCATGGTTGTGTCATTGTCCATCAGTGTTTACACAGCCATAACACAAGTTTCCTGGTCACTTGCTGAGTGGTGGCAAGCAGTGCGGGACATGGAGAAAGGGTTCTGTGGCTGGTTGGCTGGAAAGTTTGGACTGGAGGATTGCTCCCCGTACAGCATTGTGGAGCTGCTTGAGTCTGACAATATTTCAGGTAGCCTGTCGGGAAAGCCAGCACCAGCAGGAGAGCAAACGTCTGCTGTTTAACCAATGGAGATCCACAGAGGTGGAAGCTGCCCAACACTACGAAGAAACAAAATGAAGGCACAAACTTCCCTTTAGTTCAGACTTTCCTTGAATTTACTGTATGGATCAGAGAATATATATGCATGTAACTAATGTTTGTTTCAAAATTTGAACTATTTGTATATTTGCAAGAGTCAGCTGAGTTGAATCACAGTGAGCCTGATACCTGGCTTGCCATTTCCCACAAATATGAAGTTTAATTAAACCAGCCTCTCCCAATCAGAACTGTGCCTTGCCTACAAATAGCCGCCCTGGTGCAGGACACAAAGTCTCACCTGGCAGGATGGTACAAAGTCTGAAGAAGGGTCTCGACCCGAACCGTCACCCATTCCTTCTCTCCAGAGATGCTGCCTGTCCCGCTGAGTTACTCCAGCATTTTGTGTTTAAACCAGCATCTGCAGTTCCTTCATACACAGGATGGTACAAATTATGGTTTTTGGAGCAAATTGAAGAAACTGGATGTTGAACTCTATGTATGTATTTATTTATTTATTTTATCAGCGATAACCTGCCTGGGTGCTAATCTGTTTTCATGTGTTTTTTTAAATAAAGTAGATATGTTTTTAGTACTTAACAACTCATAAGTAAAAAGATAAATGAACATTTTTTACAGTATCATTGATAAATGGTTTAAATGTTAATACTGCAAGATAAACATAACATCTGTATGTTTGGTGTGTGCTTTAAGACCAATCTACGGGAATTTTAACACCTGCAATAATAATATTTTATTTGGGTGATCTGTTTAAATCAACATCATGAATATGGGCAGGTCCAGCGATAGATTTTGTATGGTTTCTATAAATATAATGAGGTAAAGATTTACATTCATGTGCAAACTTAAAACCGAGCGCTCATACTGTGACACTAAGCATTTTGAACCATTTTTGTACATTAAATGTATCCTATACAGCAACAGTTGTTAATTAATTACATTCATGTCATTGGATGACAGACCATAGAGTAAAGATGATATGTTCAAGTATCGTCACACATAGGCTACTAAAGCATGATTTAGGGTTTAATTTGATAATACAGCAGAGTAATTACAATTTGACGTAACTTACCTGGTCTGGTGAAAGGTAACTATCAGCCCATGGCGTCTGCTAAATTATAAAGACAGGGTGATAGGATGGATCAATTTCTCCTAGTAGAGCATCATACAGCACAAACAGGCCTTCAGCCCAACTTATCTATGCCATCCAAGTTGCCCATCTAAACCAGTCCCATTTGCCTGCACATGGCCAATATCCCTCTAAACCCTTTGTTTCTGTGTACCTGTTCAACTGTCTTTTAAATGCTGAGACTGTAGCTGCCCCAATCATGTGAGATATGACCTCTCATGCACAAAATCATGCTGATCAACCCCTGTATTTCTAAATGCATATATATCATCCCTCTGGCTCTTCTCCAGTAACTTTCCTACTGCTGTCGTTAGGCTTGCTGGTCTTGAGTTCCCAGGTTTTCCGTTACTGCCCAGAAGAGGTTTACCAGAATGCTGTCTTGATTAGAGGGTATTAGCTATAAGGAAAGGTTGGGCAAACTTGGATTGTTTTCTCTGGAACGCCAGAGGCTGAAGTAAACATAGCACAAAAAGTAAGGAAATTTGTGTTTGGTAGATTATTTCTTTGTTGTAACAATGCTTCTTGGCAATAAATCTTATACCGTTGGAAAGCCTGTTTATTTCCCTTTTAAATGGTGCCACATTTGTAAGGAACATGCATTTGTGGGATGAGCAGCAGAGCTGAGTATATGGGATGCCCCCATGAAAAATTTGCCAAATCTTCTCTGCCAATGCCAAACAGCTTATTCTGCTGTTGCTATTGACTCTTGTTTTGAGCTTCTGGTACCCCCAGGTGCTGACAAGAATGGGATGCCATCCCACAACAGTGTGTGACCAGGCTGGTGACCAGCATGAGGAGGAGGTGCCAGGCTGTTGTGGCTGTGTATGGTTCTTCCACACGCTACTGTGGCTCCTGTTTATTAAATGAATAAATTGTTAAATTGCCAATATGTCTTGTTTCTTCAGACCAATCATCCAATCCACCAAACAACACCGAACAAGAGTCAATGGCAGAATAAGCTGTTTGGCATTGGCAGAAAAGATTTGGCAAATTTTTCATGGGCGCATCCCATATACTCAGCTCTGCTGCTCATCCCACAAATGCATGTTCCTTACAAATGTGGCACCATTTAAAAGGGAAATAAACAGGCTTTCCAACGGTATAAGATTTATTGCCAAGAAGCATTGTTACAACAAATAAATAATCTACCAAACACAAATTTCCTTTTTGTGCTATGTTTATATAAAATTGTGAGAGGCATAGACAGGGGAGACAGTCAGAATCTTTTTTTTCCACAGTGGAAATGTCAAAAACAAGAAGGCATAGCTTTAAGGTGAGAGGTAGATTCTGGAGGAGATGTGAGGGGCAAGTTTTTTTAACACATGAGAGTGGCTGGTGGCTACTGGAAATGATGGAACCACATGGATATGAAGATATGGATCACATGCAGGCAGAGAAGATTCGTTTAACTTGGCACCATGTTTGGCAAAGGGCCTGTTCCTAATCTGTAGCACTGTTCTAATATGTCTCCATAAAAATAGTGGAATTACCAGTGTCAAATGAGATTCTCTGCCTCAGAAGGTAGTGGAGGCCAATTCTCTGAATGCATTCACGAGAGAGCTAGATAGAGCTCTTAAGGATAGCGGAGTCAGGGGGTATGGGGAGAAGGCAGGAACGGGGTACTGATTGAGAATGATCAGCCATGATCACATTGAATGGTGGTGCTGGCTCGAAGGGCCGAATGGCCTACTCCTGCATCTATTGTCTATTGAGATTTATTCCAGCCCGAAATGGGTGGCAGATTGAGGTAACTGGCTGAGATATTTTAAATCTTCAATGGTCTCTGGTGAGGGACCAGATGACATGGCTTGCAGGGACACTTGACGGGGAGAGATTAAGGCTTTGGTCTCAAAGAAAGGAAAGCAAATGTGGTCCCCCTTTCCAGAAAGGCAGCAGGGGAAAGCCCAATAATTAGATCTCTTTTCCTAAAACCAGTAGTTATAGTCGTACAGTATGGAAGCAGGCCCTTCGGCACAACTTGTCAATGCTGACCAAGATACCCATCGAAACTAGTCATGTTTACCTACATTTGACACATAATCCTTCTCAAACTTTTCTATCCATGATAGACAAAATGCTAGAGTAACTCAGTGGGACAGGCAGCATCTCTGGAGAGAAGGAATGGGCGACGTTTCACAGAGTGCTGGAGTAACTCAGCGGGACAGGCAGCATCTCTGGAGAGAAGGAATGGGTGACGTTTCACAGAGTGCTGGAGTAACTCAGCGGGTCAGGCAGCATCTCGAGAGAAGGAATGGGTGATGTTTCGGGTCGAGACCCTTCTTCCATGTGTCTGTCCAAATATCTTAAAACAGTATGAAAGCACCTTTTTCAATGACTTCCCCAGGCAATTCGTTCCATGAATTATCACCCTGTGCGTGAAAAGGTTGCCCTTCAGGTTCTCAATAAATCTTTTCCCCTCACCTTAATTTGTGGATCTTGAGATTCCCCAACTCCGGAAAAAGTACTATGTGCTTTCACTCTGGGTTGTAAGCTACCCAACAGATTCAGTTGAAAGATACAGCATGGCAATAGGCCCTTAGGCCCATCGAGTCCATGCTGTCCATCAATCACCCGTTCACATTAGTGTTTTATCCCACTTTCTCGTCCAATCCCTGCACACTAGAGGCAATTTACAGAGGCCAATTAATCGACAAACTTGCAGGTCCTTGGGATGTGGGAGGAAACCAGCACCCAGAGGAAACCCACGTGGTCACAAATCTGACAGAAGTAGATTAGAACAAAGAACAGTAGGTTAGAACATAGAAGCAGGTCCTTTGGCCCACAATGTCTGTGCCTCTCTATCACATCTGAAAAATCACAACCCTTAAACATTGAGCAGCGAATCATTTCCCTCTTACAACAACGTATCCGAGATGTCCACAACGCCATCGTCCCAAGCACAGATTTAAGCTTCATGTTCATCTGCTTTCTCCACAATACTCCTTGCATTGAATTAAACACACTTCAGCCCATTAGTTTCACCATATTCCTTCACCTCTCCCTAACTTCTAACCTCTAACTTCCCATCAGCAATTCTAATTACTGACCTACTTCTCTGGATCCCACCTCATGGCCACTATAGTATAAATGCTCCTGAGTAGCACGTGAAACTCCCTGCAGGGATATTTGTCCCCTCCACTTCAGATGCAACTCATTCTTCTTGTACAGGTCACTGCGGCACCAGAAGAGATCCCAATGGTCTAAAAATCTGAATTCCTGCCCCCTGCATCAACTCCTTAGCCATACATTCACCTGTCCTATCTTCCTATTCATACCCTCACTAGCATGTGGCGCAGGAAGTAATCCAGAGATTACTAACCTCGAGGTCTGTTTTTTTAATCTTTTGCCTTACTCCCTGTATTCACACTGTGGGACCTCTCTATTTTCCTCTTCATTTGTGCCATCGTGCACAATGACTTCCGGCTGCTCACCCTCCCCCTTGAGAATGTTCCACAGCCTCTTAGAACATCCTGGATCCTGGTATCACGGAGGCAACCGACCATCCTGGAGTCTCTACGTCCACAGAATTTCCTAATGGTCCCGTCTAACTATGGAGTCTCCTACCACTATGTCTCTGACGTTTCCCTTCTCCACTATGCCAGTACCAGGCCTGGCACCACCGACCAGTTCAGTTTCGTTTATTGTCACGTGTACCGAGGTACAGTGAAAAGCTTTTTGTTGCATGCAGACCTGATTGCTGCTGTTTCTCTCCCTGGCTGGTCATTCCCCCCAACAGTATCCACAGGAGCAGACCTGTTGTCGCGACTAAAGGCCCCAGGAGGTTCTTGCACTCTCTGCACTTCTTTTCCTGGTGGTCACCTATCGACTGCCTTCACCTTAGGCGTGACCAACTGACCATAACTCCTATCTTTCGTGTTCTTGTTCTATGTCTGTATGAAACTTGAGAGTCTTCAAGGTACAACAGAAATCTTTATTACATTGACTCAATGCTGGCAGCAAGACAACTAAAATGGCTGCAACCCCATGATCTGACTGCACACTGTGTACAGCCAAGATAACTGTGTACAAAACATCTCCCTTTGTCCTGTGCAGCACCACCTGCTGCACGGGAGGAGCAACAGGTCCTCCCACCCCACACAGTCCATCAAACATCACACTATCTATGGCACTCTCACAACCCCGACTATCCTGAGGTCATCCTGCTGCTGCTGCAGTTCCTAATGCAAGTAGCTGCACTGAACACACTTCCTGCTGATGTCGTCCTCAGACACTGGAAGTCACCTTGACCTCAAACATCCTGCAGGAGGAGCATTCCACTATCCCATCTGCCAGCCCTACTGCACCAAGAGCAGACCATACTTTAACCTCCTCTACTCTGCCCTCTCGCTGAAGTCTCTTGAGCCAATTTATATTACTGAGCTGTCCTGTCAGCGTGTTTCCCCAATGTATAAAATGTGCCATCATGGTGAGATTCATTAGGTTTCGATCCAGGGTCGGTTATTAGGATCGCCTACTTGTGCTTGCTGTTCTCACTATTGGAGATTCAGTCTTACTAGAAACTGCCGCTTTGTCCTGACGCATGATATCATTACCCTTTTTATCAGATGCATTGTATCATTGTCTTCGCCTTCACCCTAATAACAATTAATTCTGGGTTTAGAACCAGTGCCATATTTAGTGCAGGATTCGAGATGGGGTTAGCATTGTTTATTTTATTTTCCTGTCAAGCTTCTTAATTATAATTCTGTGCTACACCTCGTTAATAATGACGAGACAGAGTACAGGAAGGTGATTGAGATCCTCATAACCTGGTACCAGGACAACAATCTCACTGTCAGCAAGACAAAGGAGATTATGATTAATCTCAGGAAGCAAAGCAGTACACACACCTCGGTAAACATTGATGGCACTGACGTAGAGTCAAAACCTTCAGGTACTTTGGAGTAAATATCATCAGCAGTTTGTCCTGCACCAGCCACATTGAGGAAATGGTCAAGAAAGCATACCAATGCCTCTACTTCCCTAGAAGGATAAGGAAGATCAGCGTCTCACCAGTTTTGCCCGATGCGCTGCAGGAAGCATTTCATCAGGGTGAATCACTGCATCATTTGGGAACAGCGCCCTCGAAGTCCGCAGAAAAAGCAGAGTGTTGTGGACGTAGCCCAGACCATCATGCACCACAACCTCCCTTTCATGTCTAAATGTTTCTTGAACATTGCCTCAACTACCTCCTCCATCAGCTCCTTTGACACACCCACCACCCTTTGTGTGAAAACATTAC
The DNA here is from genome assembly GCF_053455715.1 of Rhinoraja longicauda. Classification (NCBI taxonomy): domain Eukaryota; kingdom Metazoa; phylum Chordata; class Chondrichthyes; order Rajiformes; family Arhynchobatidae; genus Rhinoraja; species Rhinoraja longicauda. The sequence continues at coordinate 8,287 of NC_135960.1, read as the reverse complement.
CCCTCAGGTTCCCATTAAATCTTCCCCCACACACCTTAAACCTATGCCCTCTGGTTCTTGATTCCCCCACTCTGGACAAGAGAATCTGTGCACCTACCCAATCTATTCCTATCATGATTTTGTACACCTCCATAAGATGACCCTCATCCCCCTGCGCTCCAAGGAGTAGAGACCCAGCCTGCCCCAACCTCTCCCTGTAGCTCAGGCTCCCTTGAGTCCCAGCAACATCCTCGGAAATCTTCTCTGCACCCTTTGCAGCTTGACAACATTTTTCCTATAACATGGTGCCCAGAACTGAACACAATGCTCTAAATGCTTCCTCACCAACGTCTTATATAACTGCAACATGACCTCCCAACTTCTATACTCAATATTCTGACTGATGAAGACCAAAGTGCCAAAAGCCTTTTTGACCACCCTATCTCCATGTGGTGCCACTTTTGAAAAAACAATGTACCTGCACTCCTCGATCCCTCTGCTCTACAACACTCCCCAGAGCTCGACCATTCACTGTATAGGTCCTGCCTATGTTAGTCTTCCCAAAATGCAACACCTCATATTTCTCTTCATTACGTTTCACCGACTGTTCCTCAGTCCACTTGCCCAACCGATTAAGTTCTGGCTGCAATTTTTGACAACCATCTTCACTATCTATAATATTTGTCTCTTTATAGATCTAGCAGTTGTCACTTACTCCACTCATCTGCCAATTACCCCTCTGTATCCACCTATCACTTGCCAGACTTTGTCCTGCTCCCACCTCTTCCAACTTTCCCCGCCTTTATTTGTCTGAAGGGTCCTAACCTGAAATGACTTCTGTCCATTTATGTTCAGGTAGATGGTACCTGATCTGCTGAGTACCTCCAGCACTTTGTTTTTAGACGTCCACCAGGGGATGTCTCCGGGTTAACCTTTCCCAAAGAGTTATCCCCATGAAACCGGAGGATTCAAATGGGGTCTTGCCTTCATACTATCTCCATAAAGACCAAATCCGATAGACTTGAAGTTATACAGAAAAGTCAAATACATCATTCATGATATGAAATCTCCTGACATCCTTCACACCCTCACAAACAACAATACTTAACTAAGTTAAAAGCTGATCCATCATGGAATTAAGGAAATTGGAAACATTTTGGAAGAACAAAGATCTAGGTGCATTAAGCAGAAACATTGGGCATGATATGGGCCAACACCCATAGTCAGGATTGAACCTGGGTCTCCGGCGCTGTACGGCAGCAACTCTACCACTGTGCCACTGTGATGTGCCATCATGCCACCCCATGCTTGAATCGTGAGTAAATAAACAGTGCTGGAGGAACTCTGGTTAGGCAACATCTAAAGAAATGGACAAATGACTTATCAGGTCAGAAGCCTTCAGACTGGAGTTAGGGAGAAAGTTGGAAAAGAGGTGGGGGTGGGACAAAGTCTGGCAGGAGATAGGTGGATACAGATGAGTGTGATGGGCAGATGAATGGAGTAAGTGAAAAGGCTAAAGGTGAAAGTGATAAAACATGTTGGATCAGGTCAAGATGAGCTGTGAAAAGTAAAGCCAGAGCAAGGTGTAATGGGATAGGAAGGTAAAAGGGAAATATGGGACGAGGAGATGGGAGATGAGCATATACTGATGAGGGAAAGCCCCTCTTTCCCTTCACTCCCCCCCCCTTGTGTGCACATTCCCCACCACCTCACTCACCCTGGACCTCTCCCCTCTGTACGCTCATCTCCCGAGTCCCATATTCCCCTCTTTCCCTTCAACCCATATCACACCCTCTAGTTTTACATTTCAATGCTCACCTTATTTGGCAATTTGTCCCTTTCACCTTGAGCCTTTGGCACTTACTCCATCCATATGCTAATCACCCCCCTCACCTGTATCCACCTATCACTTGCTGGCTGTGTGCAACTTGCTCCTGTCTCTTTCCACCCTCCATCAGTCTGAGGAAGGGTCCTGACCTGAGATGCCATCTGTCCTTTCCCCTTACAGTCAGGCAGATGGTGCCTGAACTGCTGAATGCCTCCAACACTTTATCTTTAGACATGGCCATGTTCCATGTTCAAAGTAATTGTACTACTGGTACAAAGAAAGAGTTTAATATTTGTGGCTCTTTAAGCCTCACTACATTATTAATGTTATTTACAATATACATTAATGACTTAGATGAAGGGAATAAAAGTAACATTAGCAAATTTGCAGATGACACAAAGCTGGGTGGCAGTGTGAAGTGCGAGGAGGATGCTATGAGGATGCAGGGTGGCTTGGACAGGTTGTGTGAGTGGGCGGATGCATGGCAAATGCAGTTTAATGTGGATAAATGTGAGGTTATCCAGTTTGGTGGTAAGAACAGGAAGGCAGATTATTATCTGAATGGTGTTAAGTTAGGAAGAGGGGAAGTATAACGAGATCTGGGTGTCCTAGTGCATCAGTCACTGAAAGTAAGCATGCAAGTACAGCAGGCAGTGAAGTAAGCAAATGGAATGTTGGCCTTCATAACAAGAGGAGTTGAATATAGGAGCAAAGAGGTCCTTCTGCAGTTGTACAGGGCCCTAGTGAGACCACACCTGGAGTATTGTGTGCAGTTTTGGTCTCCATTCTTGGTCCAAGGACATTCTTACTATTGAGGGAGTGCAGCGTAGGTTCACGAGGTTAATTCCCGGAATGGCAGGACTGTTGTATGTTGAAAGACTGGAGCAACTAGGCTTGTATTCTCTGGAATTTAGAAGGATGAGAGGGGATCTTATTGAAACATATAAGCTTATTAAGGGACTGGACACATTAGAGGCAGGAAACATGTTCCCAATGTTGGGGGAGTCCAGAACAAGGGGCCACAGTTTAAGAATAAGGGGTAGGCCATTTAGAACGGAGATGAGGAAGAACTTTTTCAGTCAGAGAGTGGTGAAGGTGTGGAATTCTCTGCCTCAGAAGGCAGTGGAGGCCAGTTCGTTGGATGCTTTCAAGAGAGAGCTGGATAGAGCTCTTAAGGATAGCGGAGTGAGGGGGTATGGGGAGAAGGCAGGAACGGGGTACTGATTGAGAGTGATCAGCCATGATCGCATTGAATGGCAGTGCTGGCTCGAAGGGCTGAATGGCCTACTCCTGCACCTATTGTCTATTGTCTATTCAGTCAGTGCTCCTCCCCCCTCTGTACGCTCATCTCTCATCCCCGAGTCCTATATTTTTCTCCTTCCCCTTGTACCCGTAACCATCCCTCTGGCTTTACATTTCAATGCTCTCATCTCCTTATCTGACAACTTTTGGCTCCTTTTCACCTCTAGCTTTTGTCACTTACTCCATCCATCTGCCACCCCCCCCTCACCTGTACCCCCCTGTCACTTGCCAGGCTTTGTCCTGCTCCCATCTCTCTCCCCACTTTCTCTGCCCTACTCCATGTCTGAAGAAGGTTCCTAACCGAACATGTCTGTCAATTCCCTTTGTGATCAGACAGATGATGCCTGACCCACTGAGCACCTCCTGCACTGTTTAGATTTGGTTATATTCCATGGTTAAAGAAGTGCTAAAGTTAGTTTAATATTCAAGGCCTTTGTTTTAATTCAATTACAATTTACTAATCTATTCCACTAGCCTCTTTAGTTTGCAAATATAGCATGGAAATGAGCCCTTCGACCCACCGAGTCCACGCTGACCTGCGATAACCCATATCCTAACCTACACAAGGGACAATTTACAGAAGCCAAATAGCCAACAAACCTGCACATAGAAACATAGAAAATAGGTTCAGGAGGAGGCCATTCGGCCCTTCGAGCCAGCACCGCCATTCATTGTGATCATGGCTGATCATCCACAATCAGTAACCCGTGCCTGCCTTCTCCCCATATCCCTTGATTCCACTAGCCCCTAGAGCTCTATCTAATTCTCTCTTAAATCCATCCAGTGATTTGGCCTCCACTGCCCTCTGTGGCAGAGAATTCAACAAATTCACAACTCTCTGGGTGAAATAGTTCCTTCTTACCTCAGTTTCAAAATGTCTCCCTTTTATTCTAAGACTGTGGCCCCTGGTTCTGGACTCCCCCAACATTGGGAACATTTTTCCTGCTTCTCGCTTGTCCAGTCCTTTTATAATTGTATATGTCTCTATAAGATCCCCTCTCATCCTTCTAAACTCCAGTGAATACAAGCCCAGTCTTTCCAAGCTTTCCTCACATGACACTCCCACCATCCCAGGGATCAATGTCGTGAATCTACGCTGCACCTCCTCAATTACAAGGACGACCTTCCTCAAATGAGGAGACCAAAACTGTGTACAATACTCCAGATGTGGTCTTACCAGGGCCCTATACAACTGCAGAAGAACCTCTTTACTCCTATACTGAAATCCTCTCTTTATGAAGGCCAACATGCCATTAGCTTTCTTCACTGCCTGCTGTACCTGCACGCCAACTTTCAGTGTCTGGTGTACAAGGACACCCAGGTCTCGCTGCACTTCCCCCTTACCTAACCTGACACTATTGAGATAATAATCTGCCTCCTTGTTTTTGCCGCCAAAGTGGATAACGTCACATTTATCTGCATTATACTGCATCTGCCACGCATCTGCCCACTCACTCAACCTGTCCAGGTCAACCTGCAACCTCCTAACATCCTCTTCGCAGTTCACACTGCCACCCAGTTTTGTGTCATCTGCAAACTTGCTAGTGTTACTTCTAATTCCTTCCTCCAAATCATTAATATATATGGTGAATAGTTGCGGCCCCAACACCGAGCCTTGCGGCACTCCACTCGCCACTGCCTGCCATTCAGAAAAAGATCTGTTTACTCCTACTGTTTGCTTCCTGTCTGCCAACCAATTCTCTATCCATGTCAACACTCTACCCCAATACCATGTGCTCTAATTTGCTCACCAATCTCCCATGTGGGACCTTATCAAGGGCTTGCTGAAAGTCCAGATACACTACATCCACTGGCTCCCCTTCATCCATTTTACTTGTCACACCCTCAAAAAATTCCAGAAGATTAGTCAAGCATGACTTCCCCTTCATAAATCCATGCTGACTTGGACTTATCCTTTTACTGCTATCCAAATGCACCGTAATTACCTCTTTAATAATTGACTCCAGCATCTTCCCCACCACTGATGTCAGGCTAACTGGTCTGTAATTCCCTGTTTTTTCTCTCACTCCTTTCTTGAAAAGTGGGCTATTAGCTATCCTCCAATCCATTGGAACTGATCCTGAATCTATTGAACATTGGAAAATGATCACCAATGCATCAACTATTTCCAGAGCCACCTCCCTGAGTACCCTGGGATGCAGACCATCAGGCCTTGGGGATTTATCAACCTTCAGTCCCATCAGTCCACCCAATACTATTTCTCGCCTAATGTAAATTTCTTTCATTTCCTCTATCCCTCTTGATCCTCTGTCCTCTAGAACATCTGGGAGATTGTTTGTGTCTTCCTTAGTGAAGACAGATCCAAAGTACCCGTTCAACTCTTCTGCCATTTCCTTGTTATCTATAATAATTTCACCCGTGTCTGCCTTCAAGGGACACACATTTGTCTTTGGTAATCTTTTACTCTTAACATATCTAAAGAAGCTTTTACTGTCCTTTATATTCTTGGCCAGCTTCCCCTCGTACTTCATCTTTTCAGCCCGTATTGCCCATTTTGTTACCTTCTGTTGTACTTTGAAAGTTTCCCAATCCTCTGGCTTCCTGCTACTCTTTGCTGTGTTATACATATTTTCTTTTAGTTTTATTCCATCCCTAACTGCCCTTGTCAGCCACAGTTGCCTCCTACTCCCCTTAGAATCTTTTTTCCATTTTGGAAAGAAATGATCCTGCATCTTCCGGATTATGCCCAGAAATTCCTGCCATTGCTGTTCCACCGTCATTCCTGCTAGGATCCCTTTCCAGTCAAACTTGGCCAGCTCCACTCTCATGCCTTCATAGTCCCCTTTGTTCAACCACAGCACTGACACTTCCGATTTAACCTTCTCCCTCTCAAATTGCAGATTAAAACTAATCATATTATGATCACTACCTCCAAGCGGCTCCTTTACCTCGAGTTCTCTGATCAAATCTGGTTCATTGGACAACACTAAATCCAGAATTGCCCTTTCTTTGATATGCTCCAGGACAAGCTGCTCTAAGAATCCATCTCGGAAGCACTCTGCAAACTCTCTTTCTTGGGGCCCAGAACCAACATGATTTTCCCAGTCTACCTGCATATTGAAATCCCCCATCACCACAGTGGCATTACCTTTGTTACATGCCAGGTTTAACTCCTCCTACGGTGCAGGCTCGAAGGGCCGAATGGCCTGCTCCTGCACCTATTTTCTATTTTCTATGTTTCTACGCATCTTGCACCCCACATCCGGGCTACTATATGGGGGTCTGTAGACAACTCCAATGAGTGTCCTCATACATTTACAATTCCTCAACTCTATCCACAGTGACTCTACCTCATCGGTCCCTTTGTCATCTTTGGTATGTGGGAGGAAACCAGAGCACCCGGAGAAAATCTGTGCAGTCACAAAGAAGATTGAAACTCTGTACAGACAGCACCAGAGATCGGATTCTAACCCAGGTCTCTGGTCGTGTAAGGCAGCAACAAGCAACACTCCCGCTTTTGATGTGACTCTTGCGCTCCGTTCTTCTCTCGTCACTAGAGGGCGCCCCGTTCCGCTTTGGATTCTCGGGCAGCCGTCCCCTGATTTGCCGCTAGAGGGCGCTCCGCCCTCGACCTTGGACTGCCGTCCCCTGATCCGCCGCTGGAGGGCGCTCCGCTCCTCTCGTCGCTAGAGGGCGCTCCGCTCTGGGCTGCCGCACCTGGATTCGACCCTAGAGGGCGCTCCGCTCTACTCCCGCCGCTAGAGAGCGCTCCGCTCTGGGCTGCCGCACCTGGATTCGACGCTAGAGGGCGCTCCGCTCTACTCTCGCCGCTAGAGGGCGCTCCGCCCTCGACCTTGGGATGCCATCCCCTGATTCGCCGCTGGAGGGCGCTCCGCTCTGGGCTGCCGCCCCTTGATTCGTCGCTAGAGGGCGCTCCGCTCTGGGCTGCCGCCCCTTGATTCGCCGCTGGAGGGCGCTTCCATCTCCATGTCATCTGCACATTGCCCTGTAGTAGGGCAGGTGGTGCATGACCCACTGAGTATCTCCAGCACTGTTTCTCACCTAGTTATTCCATGGTTAAAGTAATCCGAGGGAAAGTGAGTTTAATAGTCATGGCTCTTGAGTCTCAGTACGATTTGCTAATCCTGCCCCTTCCATTCACCCTACTGTGGTTCTTTAGAATTGGTCTAAATCAATATTTGGTTTGGCGAGTGTCTGCGTTGCCACAATCTGTTTGCTTTCTGCTTTCTGCTTTCATCCTCTAAGTAATTTGTCTTTGTTTCCACCCAGGATCTCCAAGGACTGGACCTGTGCTGCTGGAAGTGTCTGCTGGAGTTAGACTGTCTCTTCCCATTCTGCCAAATGTTGGCGTAAGATGGGGTAAACTTCTTTCCCATTGCTGTTCTCCTGATACACGTCTCATTTAATTCAAAGTGATTTTTTGTCGGTTAAAGTAGTTGTAGGAGTCATTTTGTGTTTATTAGCTATCTTAGCATATTATTATATTCTTTTTTATCCTACTGTATTATTTTTGAACACCAGGGGGTTGTCGAGAGATAATACTTGGCTTACGTATATGGACTGGACGGAGGGGCCAGATTATGAGTATAATTTACCCAGCACTGACATAATGCTTCAGTGACACACCAGGAGCCTGCTGACACAGGGTTAGCAGGCCGTACAGTAACCACTGGAGCCTGCTAAGATAATAGGATTTTAGTGGCCATATGAATCACGATGAAGACTGCTGTGATATAGGGCCTTAGCAATAACAGGTCGCGAAGGAACGAGGGTAAGATAATAAGATCTTATCAGATTAACAAACAGATTGATGACAGTAGATATGCTAATGAGACTATGTCTTGGACATGGTGGTCTGCAGCACAGGGGTTCTGCAGGGAACAGTGCTAGCTCCATTCTTGTTCACCCTGTACACTGCGGACTTCAGGCATAGCTCTGCAAACTCTTATCTACAGAAGGTCTCTGACGACTCTGCCATCTTCGGCCTCATCACAGGCGACGATGATAGGGCATACAGAGAACTGATCAAGGAGTTTGTGGACTGGTGCCAGCAGAACCGCCTCCGGATCAATGCGGGGAAAACCAGGGAGATTGTGGTAGATTTCCGTGCATTAGGGTTAGGGTTAGGGTTAGGGTTAGGGTTAGGTTGTGATTTGTCGGACAGTAGGCCAAAATGCCCTCTGGCGCTTAATGATC